>NC_079289.1:105399886-105704886 GCF_023638135.1 Falco biarmicus | reverse complement strand
TGTGAGGCTCAGTGGCTGCAACAGTTACAAAGAAGATAAAACCATAATTCAGTTCCTCTGAACAAACTTTTCAGAAAATCTGAGTTTGTTTCATTCATTTGTTAATTCACCTCATTAACTTTAAAGCTCTGTTTGTACATGTTTTATCCTAGTTCAGCCAATGAAGAGAAATAGGTGCTTCTGGATTACAGATCATCCAGACTATTCAGGCTTTTGTGTAAGAAGGCTCTTTGTTTTTATTTGTTGATATTGATAGTGATGAGGTGGGCAGAGCCAGAGGTTGAAATCTGTATATTAGAAGTCTACTTCTAAGTATGCTAAGGATGAAAACCAGTGTATTCAGACACATACTATAATGCTAATGTAGAACTCTGTGATAACTACTACTAGTACTCCCTACATTTTTAGTGGTTTTCATGATTGCAAGGACAACATACTCTTCAATCTCCTCTTTGTGACAGTTTTTAATCCATTGGTATATGCATATATTTACTAGTGCTGTTTTACTGACTCTCCACATTTTATCATGTCTTAAAATATTTGATGATACATTTTTATTTAGCACAAAAATAGCTGAGCTGAAACCAGTGGAGTCAGGATAATTTATTGCAACCAAGAATCTTAAAACCCAACTCATGGAGTCACATGATTATATGAGTATCTCTATGATTATATGAGTATCTCTTTTTCTAGTGTTATTGTACATCTCTAGCCATCAGTGATATTCATGAGGATAAACTTTTTCTTTCTTTTTTTTTTTTTTTTTAAATTCTAATGAAATACTAACAAAATGTAGCCAAGACTCTAAATTAGGTATCTAATTTCAGAAAGTGATTATATCATTATCAAAGTACGAGAAGAGTTTTAGTCACATCTCATTTAAATCATAGATTTTCTGCAGCTTATATAATTTATATTATGTGTACATAAGTCATATTATTCACACACACACACATATACACACACATCTGTATGTATACATATACCTTTTATACCAAATATGTAAGCAGACAGAAAATAGATTTGTCTTCTAATACTGCCCCTTTTATGATGGATTAAGCCACTCATTTTGTGTGGCTAAGTGGGAGAACTTCTGGATTAATGAAGAAATTTTCATTACTACAATGAGGTGCCTGCAGATGCTTCTGTAAAGCTTTAATCTGTTTCATGTCCCACAACGTATCTTATTAAAGACTCAGAGATGTTACGCTTTTCTTTAATGCCATATTTATCTCAAATAATGGATATATGATTTACCTCTGTGGTAATTTTTAATTCAATTTCCAATACCTAACAGTTCTTAGAGTGGGCTAGGCCTCTTAGTTATCTGCAGTCTTGTTTTTCTGTTTATCATCAAATCTCAAGAAAGGAACAGAACAAAACAAAAAATGAAAAAACAGAATTAGTAAAAGAAGATAAAAGTATATCTTTAAAAGTTTTAAAAAAATTCAAAATTTAAACAGTCACAATTCCAAAATAAATTTAATCAAGCATACACACCTGTCATTTGAATGGCATCTTTAAAAAAAAAAAACAACCACCCCCCCCCCCCCCCCGAATCAAACACCAATAAATTTAAAGTTACAAACAAAACTTTTAGCTAAACTTTGATAACAACCTTCTATATAAGCTATTGAAACTTACCTAGTATTCACTGTTGTCAGTATTTGTTCAGCCAGAGGGCAAGCTTTGTGCTACAGAGTTGATGCCTGAGTCAGTATACTCTGCTACTGAGTGAGAAAACTAAAGCTATTCAGGGAAAGGTACAGAGGTAAGAGCTATTTTTTTTTTTCCATTTATTTATCCTGGATGACTTACTACTGGTGGTCTAGGAAGCAAATATACAGCGCTGAAGGGTTAATTCAGTATTGCCAGCCCAAACTGTCAACAACCAATCTCACTTGTAATTTTTTTTTTGTTTTGTTTAGCCCAGTACCTAGTTGAAGTTAACTCACCTGAAGTCATCTATCAACTGACTACTGTAATACAGGGATTGTCTTGATCGTAGAGCAAAAAAAGCATGGCACTACATAATTTTACATCTCCTTTCCTCTTTGGTACTCTCAACACACAGGATAGTTAGTACATGAGGTGATTAATTTATCTCCCTCACCACCACTGCCTTCTTTCTCAATGTTGAAACAAAAAGGGGGAGCCAATATTGACCTTGCAAACAGTTTGGCATCTTTTTTCTTCAGTGAACAAGAAGAGTTTTCAGTCTGCAAATCAGTGTATTAATTTGTAGGTTTAAACTACATAATTTTATATGCATTCATTTCTTTTACCTTTATGCTTTTGCCAGAAGAAGTACAACAAAAACCAGAATGAAAAAAACAAGCTAAATCTGAAAGAAAAGCTTGAAAGATCAGTGAGGCTAGATTGCAACTGATTCATTCTCCCTTTCCTATGGCAGCCAAGCTGATACGCCCTACCTTGACAAAATGAAATTTAAGATCTGCTTGACTTACCAGTTACTTGCATTTTACCACCTACTGGTGATGACTGGCTGGTAATAAAGCTTCAAAGTTCATATCTCAATAAAATTCATGCTCCTGTGGTTGCTACTGCTTGATTATACCAGGCCTAGGCATTCAGACATCAATCTACATAACTGGGTTTTTTTCTAGATCAATAAATTAAGGAGGATCACCCAGATACTATGTTAATCTTGAATAAACTCTTCAGTTGATTAAATTGATAAAATACACTGGAAAAGATCAATAGAAATATTTATACAGGAAATATTGATTGTTTTAAAAAGTAAAATATGTTTAAAATAATTTCCAATCTGCTCAAATAGCTAGACTATTCATAAAAACAATGAATGAGACTGGAAATTATGTACTATCATAAGTTTTGTATGTGGTATGATCATTGGTGGCCATTTTGTATGATAATGAAGGTTCAGTAGACATCTAAATTGACCCTCTTGTTGCTTTCTTCATGAATAGAAGAAATATCAGGTTAAAACACTTCTGAAAAGTCTTTTCAAAATATCTGAAAATACTTCTACTGGTTAGGTATATAAACATAGTATGAAGACTTTTGAAACTTCCTGCTAAAGCAGAGAATAGAACTGTTTAGGATTTTCAGTTAAAATATTTATTCCCCTACTAAAAATGTTACATTTTGACAAAATGCACTTTTTTACTTAAAAAGCTGTTTATGAAATAGAATTATTTTCAATCTAAAAATGTAAAACCCTTTTATGAAAATGAATGGCTTTATTTGTGGGTTTTTTTTTTATTATTTATTTTAGGAAAGTGCTCAAACTGCAATCTAAAGATACTTTAAAACATGTTATAGCAAAAGAAATATATTTTAGAGAGAGAAAATTATGATTTTTTATTTTCTAATTGGTAGCTGAAAGTAGTGAAATTCAATGAAATTCTTAAGTCAAGCATATGATAAACTTTGTTGAAATGTAGAGGGTGGACATAAAGAGAAAGACAAATGCAAGAGCTGAAATCATTCACTGGGGTAGAAAGTGGAAAAGTGAGTGATATTTAATCTTAGATGATGCCATAAAAATTATATAGTAACATGGATTCAAAGATAAATTGTAGTAAGTACAAAATGGAATTCTTTACACACAGGACTTGACAAATCATGTTAGCCTAATTATATAATCAAAGCATTCATGAGACTGGGGACAAGTTGGAAAATACATATCAGAAGTAACTTTGCTAATGTAAAGAGCACTGTGAAAGCCTTGTTGCAGAAAATGCTGCAAGAGAAACTTTTAATAGTTAGCAAGGACAAATAGACAAAAAATATGACTGACACGTGATATATCTCTCTTGATGGGACTAAATGCATGCAACAGGAAAGAGAAACAATAAAAAGAATGTAAATACGAAAAAAAAAAAGACCAAAGCAAGGAAACAACAACCAAAAAAACCCCAACAAAAACCCACAAAAGATCCTGAGATGTTTAATTTTATTCAGGGAATCTATGAAAGCAAACCATGAAGAGTTTTGATCAGTGTCAATAAACAGGAACTGAAAAAGCTTCTGGATTTTTTCATCAACTTTAAAGTGGAGCTACTTTTAAACCAAGAAAGAGTGCTTTTTTTTCTAATGAAGTGTTTATTGATGGTATAAAGGCTAGATGTTAGAAGCAAATAGACAAATTTTGCACTGTAAAAATGTAACTATATATCTGTAGACTGATAAATAATTGATAGTGATATGAGTTAGATTAAATGTTAAGGTATGTTTAATAAAAAATTCATGATAATCAGGGTCAGAATTTATGCCAAATTACAGGACAGTTTAATGCTCCCATTATCTTTTAACAAATAAAGGTAATAGGAATCTAATTTCTGTCATCTTTTACAGAGAAAAAAATTAGTCAATGCATTAAGAAAACAAAAATAAATGTTAATATTAATCTGCCTACATATATGTCTAACACATTCATCTAGTCTCACTTTGTTGGGTGGGAGGGGAAGTGGGCAAAGGGAAAGGTATTTTGGAAGCATGATGCTTTACATCTCAAGGTAACTAAAGTAGGGCAGGATGATGACATCTATAAATGGATGTTAGATCACTGACTGAGGCGTTCATTATGTCTTCCCTTACAAACAAAATCAGGCGAGATCAGCAGTGACTCTTGTGCCCCATCACTTTCTGGGTTAACACCCTGGTGTGAAAGAGACACTACAGGTTCCTTGTACTCCTGATTTGGTTTGGCCCCCTCTAGTGTGCTGCAGGGCCAGGCTTAGTACCTGCACGCTGCTGTGCATAGCATGGGGGGGGGGATGCAAGACTCAGAAAGAGCCAGAATACTATAAAGTTCTGGCAGAGACAGACTTCATTGTCAGTGCAAAAGCTGCCATGGATGAGACTAACCTCATCCCAGTGATATCACAGCTGGTTGTCTAAAATGAGGAGTATGGCTGAAAATATGAAGGCTGTTTTAAAGAATTTCTTAACATTTAGAAGCTGCTCTGGTGGAAGCTTGACATTGGGAATAGTTCAAAGAAATTCTAGCAAACCACAGTTACATCTTTGTGGATATAAGACCAAAGTAACTTCAGTATTTACTTTAGTTTGTAGTTTTTTGGTTTGGTTTGTTGGGGGGTTTTTTGGGGTTGTTTTTTTTTTTTTTTAATAAAACCATCAATTTCATGTATATCTTATTCTTTGAAAAAAACCCTAAATATCCCCAAAAATGCACTTCAGAATTAAAGAAAAATAATTATTTTAAAAATCAGAAGAACTGAGAAATTAAATACAAGCAAGCATGTACACCTGTTCTGTTTAAACAAATGAAAACCTATTGTCCTTGCATGAGATGCAAGTTCAGTGCTTGCCTAGATACAGAAAATGTAGGAGGTGTTGCATGAAGTCCAAGAATGTCAGCATGTAGTCTAGCATATTTTCCAAATATAGTATCATCAGCAGCTTCTGCACAATGCTGCAGAAAATAAAAAAAAAAAAAAAAAAAGTCTGATGGATCACCCTTGCCAAATACATGAAAAATAGCTTAACAGGTAACAGAAGGATGGAGAGGATGCGACATCAGGAAAAGAAAATAATGCTCATATATCTGAGAGTTGCATTTTATTTCCCCAAATGTGTTAGGTGTCTACCATACATTGCATGTGTCTATGAGTGCATATATAAATAAGGAAAGTTTCTAAAATTTCTAATTGCTCTATCTTTCTAATTAAGTACCAAATGCAGTTGGTTAGAGGGATTTGTTTTCCTAGTTTTGTCCTGTTAATGAGTTAATTTCACTGTGACAAGAGGTGGCAACTGAGCAGTGGGAAAGGCTGGAGGGAGAGGGAGAGAAAAATACGTATTTTCTGGAAAAGCTCTGCTTCAATTCCTTCTTCTTTCTTACCCTCCAGTCACCTGTGTGTTTACTCCATCTTCTTTTATCTAGATGTGGTACTTGCGCAGTTACAGTAAGTCAGTTAGCAAGTGTTTTTTTCAGGATTTTTTAGATTTTGAATTAGTGAATGCATAGGGAGCGGGACAGCTAGCAGGCTTGTTAGACAGCTATGTTCAAGTCTCAGTGAACAGGAAGTTACTGAAAATAAAATTAATCTGCAAAGATGCCTTCCATTTCGAAAGGAAATGTTTGTTACGCTGAAAGTTGAGAGATGCATTTTCTGTGGTAATAGTGAACTGCCATATTCAAAAAGCACATTAGAAGAAATGTAATCCTGTTTGGAAAAAATTGTTTTTTATGTAGTGAATGTCAAATTATATTAAGAGCATTCAGACACCATTGAAGTTATTCCTTTATTTGAACAATGTGATAATGCCTGTGTGTTTTTATCTACACAGTCAGAAATGATATAGTTTAAACTCCAATGAAAAATGAAACAATACACCCTACGGTTTAGAAAAATCAGTCCATTGAAATAAAAAAAAGATAATTTTACTTATTCAATTGTTTGTACAGTAGGAGAGACTTTGTGTCTGAAACATAACACATTAAGGCAATTTGATCTTAATAAAAATGTCTACATGAAAGCAGTTAAAAGAAAGATCTTAGAGGCAACTTGAGAGCCATTCAGAATTTTTTTGCCATACGTAGTCTTGAAATTGGACTCCCACTTTTATGTACTAAAACTTACTTTCCTAAATGAAGACTAGATACATAAGTAGAGTTTGTGATAATTTGGGATAAATAATGTGTCTGACAGCTAATTAAAATCTATTAGTTTTTTTCCATAGACAGACTTGGACTTCAATTTTGCAGATTATGTGGTTTTGCTGTATAAGCTGTACCAGCAAGACTTCTTACTAGCGAAAGTTTGAAATATGCATAGTGTTAGGACTGCATAAGAAAAATAACACCTTATTCTCTCTGTGTATTCTCTACCCACTTGAGTCAGAGTGTACAACATCCTAATTGCTTATATGCAGCTACTATTTCAGATGGGACCAAACGGCTTTCTTTTTCTTACATTGTACTTTGCGTTTGTCCTCTGAACATGTCGGAAGACTGGTGCAAGCTTTCTTACACTGCATACTGAAAAAGTGACTATATTACTAACTATTCGCTTAAACACTCACACCAGATGATAGCTCAATTATTGTAGCTTTTCATCATTCTCCATAACTAATTAACCACATGCACATATTTTTGTCAGATGATATTGCCATTTAGTAAGGGAAAAATAGATGAACTCATTTGTAATAGATGGAGACTTGGCATTCACACAAACATTAGGCTGCCAAGAGATTGTTTGGTGCTTTATCATTAAAAATAGATATCAAAATAAGTTTGGGTTAGTTAAATATCCTGTTACTTCAATCAATAACAACTTTGACAATACCTAACAGTAGCATGGGATTTAGTTGTAAAGTAGATTTAAAAAAGGACAACAGTATTCTGAGCGAGATACTTTCAATAAATGGTGTAATAGAGAAATTTGATATAAAATAGATAAACTGGGTTAAAGGCATTGCAGAATTTTTCTTTTTGCATTGGAGCATACGATCTTGAAACTATATCAGGCAGTCCTGTGGATTCAATCTGCAATTGCTTCCAAGTGAACATAAAATTTTTAATATTTTTTTCACACTTTACTAATTTTGCAAGCTACCTATGCAATGGTACATCATGCTTGATTTCAAAGCCTAGATTATATATTTAAGTTTTTGTGTAGGGTGTTATAAAACAAGAGAAGGCAAGAATGAAAGGAACGAAAGGAATGCATATAGCCACCTGAATTGTCAGAACAAATGACCAGCTGTGCTCATTCTTATGAAATGGCTTGGGAAAAAATGGGTTGAAGTATTGTAAAGAAAAAATACAGTAGCACAATGAACGATGAGAAATAGCATTGTGGTGCTATTCAATACTTTGCAGCCATACACTGATATTTGCATCATGAGTGTGTTCCCTAGCTTGTTCCTGAAAATATTATGGAAGTCTTCCTCTTCTAGGAATTTTCAAAACCTGCAGTAACCTTTTGGGAAACACAAGTTTTCTGTGCAAATTCTATGCATAGAATCACAAGCAGATGTTAACTACCAGGAGTATGAGATGCTGCAAAGGAAGTGGGAATTCTGCTGTAGGTTCTGAAGAGCTGACTACACCACAATTTCTGATAGTAAGAATAGCTAAGCATTGAATAAATTTCCATTGAATTTCACTACATTGCTCACTGTAAGAGCAAGTCACTGTGAGTACATCAAGAGAAAAGTGTCAATGACAACACAATATTTTATGTGTAGTTACACAGAATTGTGTTCTTGAGGTAAACCTCAAACTTATTGCCATTGGACCAAATAAGAAGCTCCTTCTTTCTGTGGATCTATGCATTGTAACACAGATGTGTTTGTGAGTGCCTGAAATGCAAGGCTCCTGTGTAAAACCATGCAATCACCAGTGCTTACATTCCTTTCCACTTGTTCTTAAATGTCCTGTTAACATAGGTCACTTAAATTTTGTGGATTCATATTATATCCATAGAGGTGCTGCACTAAGGGAAGCTATGAGGTTTGACCAGCAAGCCTACTGAGATCACTTTTGTTCTTAAAAGCAGTATATGATTACACACACATTATATTTATCATATCATGCAACTGTCACGGCCTTAATCATTTGACATTATATTCTAATGATGTGGTTAGTGAATGTGTTTAGTGAATTTTTATTTTTATGTGTTATATGGGTAGAATGGAGAAAAGACACCAATTGCCACTGTCCAACAACTTATTTCTCTAGATCCGTGTACTTCAAGTTTTGCTTGTTAAAGCTCCTAAGACTCTGAAAAGGTAACATCCAAAGTACTGGCCCAGAAAATGTTTGTGCTCAGAGGTAATGGTTTCTTGAGTATGATAAAAGAAGAGATGAAAAGATGCAAAGGCATTTTTCAATTATTTTATTAATTTTTAAGAGGGAAAACTATGGAGTATATTAAACTAATAATTATGAAATTAGTGATATATGTTAAGATAAAAATTCATGATATATAAAATTTTACGTTATTTTACATACCTTTTAGCTGCCACTCATATTCACCCTAAATTTCTCAAGGTCTTGCTGGAAAATTGTGGACAAAATTATCTCTCTATCAAGAAAAGTGAATAGAATTTTTCCCTTGGTAGAAGCTGTAGGTTAATTAATAGGCTAATAAAGGGAAATTCTACTTACTAAAAATAACAAGGGAATATCTTCATATTGACAAGACAATGAACATCACATTATTAGTTTTAGTCACCATTAGATTACAAAAGAATTTTCTTTCAGCTACAAGTAGATAAAAGCTTGAAAAAAGTTTGAAAATAGATAAGAAGTAGGATATGATATTTCTGAATGCATGTTAAAACAAAATGTAAAATTAAAATAAATTTTAAATAAATAGATAATAAATTAGCGGCTGCTTTACATAGTGTTCAATGAAAAATCTAGCAAATTATGTGCAGTTGTAATTGGTTTTCTGAAGGAGTTTTTATTATTATTATGCCAAAAGTTGTTGTTACAAAATACAGTATGACATAAAAAGTCTTTTTTATAAAAAAATAGTTAGAAGGTCAAAAAGCAAGGGAGGAAATATAGTTAAAATGACAGGGTTTTGCTCGCTCTGTGTAATTTTTACAAAGAAAATTTAAGTTCAACAGTTTGCCCCTTGCTGCTTAGAACCTAATAGTAAACAATTATATTTAAATCTATAAATTTATTGGCTTTTTTCTCAAAATGTACTTCAAATGTGAAATGTGCATTGAATGGAAATAGCCACAAAAGCCTTTTGAAAAAAAATTGCGCAATGTATTTGCAACTCTTGTGGTTTGATGGCCTTTTGTTGATAACCTTAGACTTCTTTGAAATCACTGAACGAAATGTCAGTTAAGATAGAAGTTTATCAGTGCTTCTCTCTGCTCTTTACATTTGCTTGTATTTTATTTTTACCCCACGCAATATAAAAGCATTTCATTTTCAAAATAGAGGATGAAAATGAGAAATTCTACCATCAAAGAAAGAATTGTGTGTGTGAAGCACAAGGAGTTACCAACTATAATACACAATATGGTTTAAGTAGCAGGCATTTACACTGTAACCTGTAGTGATTGTTTCAAATTTCTAAGTATATATAGGAACACACTGACAATTTCCAAATAATTTTGGAATCATTGGGGAATTTGTGATGAAAAATATGACTAACTTGTGGTTTATCCTTTATAAGAAACTGTTGAAATAATTACTTTTTTTTTTTCTCCATCTAAACAAGTGCTATGAAAAGATTTTTTTTTAACCACATGTATGAGCTGTATAGAACAATCAATTTAAATATGAAATCTTATCACAAAAGCCAAGCTGGAGTTCCAGTGGTGCTACATACTTGAGAAACTGTTGGGGAAAAACTGGCTGAACATTTACAATGGGTTGCAACTACTGAATATTTACAACCAAAGACAATACATCTATACAAAAAGGAGCTGTAAGCGAGCTAGACATGGGCTCGATCTGGAAATATGATATTCATGATGCTTATTTGTGGGAGAGAGTTTTTGCCATAAAACACTTATTTAATGTGATAGAGTATATTTCAAAATCAGCTGAAGTACGTTTTTAGGTTTGGATTTCACATACTGATTATTTTATTTAAAAGAATAATTTTGACCTATTTTGTTGACTTCTATAAAGAGATTTTTATACTAGTGTACTTTATATAAGCTGCGTGGAGGAAACCGATTTATTTCTTATTTTATAGAGAGATGAAAATGATGCTTTAATATTGCAGTGAAATCACATTGAAGAGATAACCACTAACTAAACTATGTGCTTATCTTTACTGATACGGGTGGTCTTGCTACTCTTTCTGGTATTCACTCAAATATTTAAGGTTAATCATGAGATTAAAAAAGAAGATACTTTAATTGAAAATTTTGATCTTAGTAATATATCAGGTTTTCTAGATGATATAGACTGAATTCTTATTATTTTATCCAGATCAAACAGATAAAATATTCCAATATAAATCCATTCTGGTTTGAGATGTGCATGCTGATCTATGCAGTGTGTCTGGGTCTGGGTGTCACACAATTGAAGTATTAATTGCTAGCAAATACACTGCGTATTTCCAGAAACTGCTGTTTACCTGACATTATGATATCTGGGCTACAAAGGCCACTCATTTCCTCAAGGACTCTTCAGTCATTATTCACAGCATTTTGAAGCCAAAGATGTGGTACACTGTTTTATTTTTTCCAGGGAATTTTCAATCTGTGTACTGTAATGTCATTCCCTAAAGAATCTTTACTCTGAAACTCACATCTCTAATGGTTTCATAATGATTGTGACTTGACAACTATAAAGTTGTGTTTTATTGTTTTCTAGCTTTGAGGCATAAAATTCATTCAGCTGAATATTATTTGGTATTCATCAATATGTTAAAACAATATTGGATGGCTGTCCCCTGAAATTTGCATGAATCTGATTGCCAAAAAATATGTTTTTCTAACTTGCTAACATTAGTTATATATAGAAGCAGTACAACAGACCCAATGCTACCAGGATGGATGTATTAGCTTGACAGCCCTTAGGAGAAAGTTTTCTAGTGGCTCAAATCACTTTTCAACTCTGGAACAGTGCAGATGATTTCTCTCAAATCTTAATAACCCACCAGCAGTTACATATTCACTGTAGGTTTAATTTGAAGCTAATTTTCTATCATCTCAAGCATAACTTTTTCACTGTTCAATGAGGAAAAAAAGCTGCATAAATATAAATCTATGACAATATAATTTGTGCAGGCAACCCTACCTATGTTCTATTGTGGTGTCTGTCACTGTTACAGTCTCTTAAATGAACTGTAAGAAAGGTTAAAAAAACTCAAGGAAAACATTCATTAGTTATATGTAAGTTTTCAGCAGACTACTATGAAATTAAAGGTTGCTTCCCCATTTCTAAACTTTCCAAACATATTTTCACTTACCTGGCTGAAAAGCTTCTCAGGGAAAAATCTTTCATCTCTTCTATATTGTTTTTGGGGTTTATTTTAATATTTGTTTAAATTCAATTATTTATTTATATGCAGTAGATCTACATGGAAATTAAACTGCACATTAGACTGTACACATCTTTTCCTGAACAATACACAATTGAGACTAACAGTTGTGCATATTTGCAGGATTACAGGTATTGAAATAACTGTTGAAATAAGTATAACACTGCTTCTTTACGTTGACCAGAAATCCCACATTATTTAGGACAAGATTTCCCTTTTGTTCCACACCCATTAGTTACATCACAGAGGTGTGTTTTCACACTCCTGGAAAAACCTTTATATAATTTCCTAGGAACTCATGGAACTAATGTATGAGAATGCCTTCAGTATGTGAGATTTTAACACTTCATTGTTGAGCCACAGCAACAGAAAGAAGATTTTGATTCCGTGCATTTCATTTCCTGACAGTACAGTCATATGTTGTTTTTACAGTATTAATATAACTGACAGTGAAGAGAATGGGAATCCTAAACTGAGTAAAGCTTTGGGAAATAATACATTTTATGCAGAATCCTTTTTAAATTTTGGAGAGAATATTTTTGTGATCTCTTGAGGTTTATTTCACTGTGACATTTTCTCAGGTTGTTATACCCACACTGCACTATCTTTAATACTGCTTGGCAAAGTACAAGGAATACAACCTGATTTGAGTTGTCAAAGTGCAATGTGTCCTAAAAACAACTTTGAAAACAAAAGAACAAAGTACTGTAAAGCAGATCATGGCTTTCCAGTGCGAAATAGGAATTTTGTTGTGTTTTGGTTTGGGTTTTTTGTTGTTGTTGTTTTGTTTGGGGTTTTTTTTGTTTGTTTGTTTTGGGTTTTTTTTGGTTTTTTTTTTAAATAAGCAGTGGAAAGCATAAATTGGAACAAGTTCTTCTCACTGTCTTCCTGGCTTGTATATTTTTTTCGATTAAGCTGTGGCAGATCCCCTCAACTTCAATGAAACATTAATAGTGCAGCCTAAAGGAGTATATGTAGTTCACAACATATGCTTGGGCAACCTCTTAAAAGAGAGGGAAAACAAATCTCAACATGCAAATTTATTGCTGGTTTTTGTTAGCTACAAAGTAGTGAGTACTTGGAGATTTTGAAAGAGCTTTGATGCTGTTGACAGTTATTGACAGTTGTGTGTTATATTCCCTATATGCCTTTTGAAAATTTAATTTATAATGATTACGGAAGTTATGAAAATGAGAAACCTAGAGGGTGAAGTTCCTAATTCTCTCACAAAAGAGTTACAGTGAGGGTCCTGGCAGTTCCTTTCTCTTCATTTTGTTTTCCGTGCTTCACAGCTCTGGCATGGAAACCTTTCTCCACAGGTCAAAACCTATATTCTTCACTTTCACTCAAGGCTTCAAGGTCTGTAATAAGATGTCTTCCTTTCTGCAGACAGCACAAGGATTTGGCTGTTCATCTTGAGTGTTTTGCACCTTGTAAAGTTTCATGCAGGGCATGCAATATTTAGCATCTTAATGCCTTTTTTTTGTGAATTGGTGAGACTTCGTAGTATCCTTATATCAGTCTGGACAAGATGGTATGAAATCTAGTGACAACAGTTACTAAATTGACAAATCTAGTAAAATTTTGTTTCCCTTTTCTGTGTTTTCTTGGTTCCTGTTTGATGTGTTCCATGCAGTATAGGAGTCCTGATTACTGTTCCTGATTACTACTTCCTCATTATATGTTCTGGCAGCACCCACTTTCTCTCAGAGGACCACTGTTAGGTTGCAATCCCAGCTTCACATTTACAGGGAGAAAAAAGGAGTCACAACATCCTTATTACACAATGATTTTTGCTTTTTAATTAATTTCTTTATATATATATATATATGACTTCCTGACCATCTTAAAATCATGTAAGAGTACTCTTAGACTCCTGCTGAAAATCATATTGTTATTTGTTGTACCTACCTTCCAGCTTTTAAATAATCATTTTGGTGCCTGTTGTATAATTACTAAACTGTAACACATGCCACTTGCTACAAATGGCCCTGAGGGAAAAAAAACCAAAACCCAAACAACCAATTTATTAAAGCCTGTCTACTTCATTTAACTTCTAGAGATGAACTAGTCTAAGGAAGAAATATAAAATGTTAGTCAGTAGCACTGAAGAAAAGCGGCTACCATCCACAGTTTAAAATTTAAACTGGAAAATGGATAAGTAAAAGGTCTTTGTACAAAAGGCAGAAAAAAGAAGTGGACATTTTGCAAGAGGGAAAGATAAACAAGCACTGAAAAATTAAAAAATCTAGATGTCAGATGCAGACAACTAAATGTCACTGCCTTTTAAATCTTAATATTTGAATTTACAACTTACTGGTAAAAAATAGACTATTTTTAAAAATCAAGGAGGATAGGTCATTCAAGAATAGAGACATTTCTATCACAAGTGATTCTGAGTCTGTGAAGATAACTTAAGTTTGTAGACTCACTAGTCTAATACATTCTGTTTCCATTGACATTACCATAATTTTTATAAAAAATAAGATTTGTTTCATAGCAAGTGTTTTAGTCCCTATTCATAATGGAAACTGTATTTTCTACTTTCAAAGATTCTTCTCCCTTTCAAGTGAGAATTTTTTAATTCCTTGTGACATGCCATATAAGTTATACTTCCTTCCTCTTCTTAAATCACTTTGCCTCCTAAAGAATCACAATTAGGCTTAGTGTTAGGAAAAAAGCCTTTCATTCAAAAGGATGACTACATATCAGGTAATAAAAAAAATATTAATACCCTTCTGTCTCTTTCTGTCAACGTTTATATTCTGCAGATGTCTTAGTTTCTTTAGGTTACTTGCTAAGCACTTACCCTGTGCTGGCTGATGGTTGTAATGAATCGTTATTAAATTATACAGTAATTTTACTCCAGTACTGAAACTGTTGGGTTCTGTATTCCAGAAATAAAAAACACATCTCAAGAAGAAAGTTATTTTGCATGATCAGACATTTTTCATGCTTGCTAAACTGCAATTCGTAATATTATTAGAAAAATAATAATAATAAAACCTGCATAATTTCCATAAAACCCCTTTCCCATTTCTTTAGTTTATTTTTGCTTTCTGCAATTTATGGGTTAAGCTAACTAAATGGAACTTAACAAGAAACTTGATTGTGAATATATCCTGTTCAGAAAATTGCATTTCAAGAAAATGTCAACTATACCACATATATAAGGATGGAGTTGCTGATCAGAAAAAATATGTACTGAATTGTATGTATTTTTTTCCAATACAAAAAATTATGTTCTAAATCTTTCTACCCTTGATAGTCAGGGGAAAAAAAACCAACAACAAAACAAACAAAAAACCAAAAAAAAACCCCCAAAACCCCCACAACAAACCAACACAAAAAAAGAGAAAAAAAGTCAGTTTATTTTGTGTTGAGCTAGTAGGACTATTTTTTTAGTGTCGCTTCTATATTTCTCGTTACTTTTTTCTAAAGAGACATAACCCCAATGAGATGTCCAAGTGTGACTTCTGTGTTTCAAGAGACTAGAGACTAAAGCTCATCTGCCAAAAAAGAGTCTTATTTAACAGAAGCAATGAATGAGATTTATTCAGTAATACTTCAGATATCCAAAACAGTTATTTTATTGGTAAGTCTCACTGGTATGTCCACCTTTAGGAACGTATTTCCTCTCTGACAGTTCATTGTTGCATTCTGGGCATTGAATGATTTCACTCTGTGCTTAGTGATCATTAAATTTGCTAACTTGGGCATAAATAACGGTTATGCATAAGCTTTCGTTATGATTTCAAGAAGTTAATAACCTTTCAAAAGTTTCAAAAAACTGGTCCCATCTTATAACCCAGAATCTTTCATGCTCAAAGCCAGACCCTCAGTTACCTTTTTGGAGTGTTCAGAAAAGCTCAGGAGTGAATGATCCCATGCTCCTACTCCGTGGTTAGGGGAATGTGCTGCTTTTTGGTAAAGGTAAGAGGCAAGAGTTATGTGTTTTATTAATTTTGGAATAGTTATTTCTCATGAAGAACCTCCTTACTAAGGGGATTATAAAAGCTCAAGTAAGATTGTTATTAGGCAAGGTAAAACTGCCAACTCAGCCACGGCAGTCTATTGCAGCTTAGCTTAATAAAATATTTCAATGCAATGGAACGATCTTTTACACATCTGGGCTTGAGACAATAACAGTATCAACCAGAGAAAAATTCATTGAGGCACACTCATGTTTTATGAAAGGAAGGGGTCACTTGCATATAGGGGAACCTTGTGGTTATTTTTTTTCCTCTGGGCAAACTGTTTTGAAAGCATGTGTTGAAGGGTATACAGCTTTAGATATGGTACATGAATTATGTGCAAAACCTAAAACCACTTAGATGAGAAACCAGGAAATACCACAAAAGCTAAAATTAACCTTTGTGATTGTTAGGTTGGAACTGCCACTAGAAGCTTTTCTTACAGAAAAAAAGTAAAATTCGATTTCAAGAAGAAAAATTAATACTTTAAGTCACCATCTTGAAATCTTTCCAAAACGGAACAAATAACTTCTTAACTGTCTCAGCTACAAAAGCTCTTTTTTATTCTTATCATGGAAATAAAGGCCAATTTATTTCACAGTGTGATTGAGTGTTTCCCAGTTGCATTTGGGACAAAATAGGGACAACATGCGTGGAAAATAATAAAATATAGTGGATAAGGAAACAAACACTTATTTCCTAAAAGTGGAGGAAGTGCCTCTTCGTTTCACTTAATTTACCAAAACAACAACAGTAACAGCAAAAAATTACAATAAAAAGCCTAAACCAAATAGATTTTCCATAGCTTCTTCCCTTTGGCTGACATAATGGGATGCTTTCTTTCTATTTCAATGTATTCTGACCACTGCAGTCAGCCCTTTGGAAATTCTAACCTGAAAGCACTCTCACAGTGCTGAAAACAGTTTATTGTTCAAAAGAAAGTCAGGAACTTTTGTTCTTGTTGAAGTTCTTGGAGTTTGTTTGGAAAATTATGTATGACTATATTTTGTTTTCCATGGAACAAAACAAAAAGTTGGTCCAATATAAAATAAATATATATATAAATATATATGTGTGTGCGTGTAACAATATTTGGGTGAATGATGGAAGTAGGCAAACTCTACAGCCTTGACATATTAAGTAGTAGGAGAAACAAGTCTTATACATAACTGAAACTGTGATTGTCTCTGCTCATTTGTATAAAGTGAGTGGATCACAATAAATTACTCATTTAATCTGATAATCACGTATGAATAACATGATTTGTAAGAACCACCATACAAGCAACTCTCTTTTTCCTTCATTAGTTTTAATTCATTGAAAAAACTAATTTAAACAGTCATACTTACATTTTTTTAATTGTCACTGAACCTGAAAATTTTAGAGGACTAAAATACTGCAGGAATTTTTATAGGATTTATTCAGTAATCTCTTTTAGGAAAAAGAATTACCTTGAATCTTTTAAAACTTCTTTTAGAGAAGATCTGTGATTCTTTTTTTGTGTGTGTTTTGAAACAATCCTATATTTATCCGTTTCTTTTAAGACTAAACAAAATTATTGCCTTATGCACAGTCCATATTTCTATTAGAACCATATTTTGATTTATAACCAGATGATGAGTTTAGATAAAAAAAAAAAAGTTATAGTTTAATGATCATTTTTTGGAATTAAAATTTGATACCCATTATTGTGATTAACTTTTCAAAAAATCGATTAAATATAAAATGTGTAGAAATGGAACAATATAAAATATGAATGGATTGGGAGAGTCCAAAACTTTGCATAGATATAATTTAGAAATCAACTGCAAATATGGTGGGGGTTTTTAATCTAAGATGTAACACATATTCTCTTCTTCAAATATATATAGTAGTATTTCAATAGTTATTGGAAATTTACAAGTGAATGAGTTAATTACATTATTTTTCCTTTCTTTGTTCTCAGTTTATTATTGGATTCTTGATTTTGTTGGCAATGGGTAATCCTCAAATCAGATAAGATGTTTGTTCTGTGAAACTCACTACCTCTCCCCTCTCAAATAGTAATACACTCAAACAAAAGTATCAATTGTATAAAATAATTTCTAAAGCTTTTTGGTATCCTTTACAATCTCATTGTTCTTTTCTTGAAGCTGGCAGCCTCTTCTTCATTTAAAACAATAATTATCATACTGTGTCTGAGAGAATGAACAAGGATTTTATTTATTACCTATATATATTATTAATAGTGCTTTCTCTTTTATAAAGAACAGTCACCAAATGGAATTTAATGCTAGTTAAAATGGACAAGAAAGCGAAAGAAGAAGTTAAAGTCTCTGACTGAGTTTGACAACTCCAAGTCAGGAATATATCTCTCTTCAGGGAGTATGCTTAAGCTTTTAAAATACAAATATTCACCAAGAGGTAAGCAATTGTCAAAGTGTTTTTCTCTACTAAGGAAGAGACCCATATCCAAAAAGCTTGATAGAAAAAATATTGATATCAAGCTGAGTCTTTCACTACATTCAAATGCTTGACTCAAAAACCTGCAGTTAGAACTTTCAGGATGCTTTCGTAAAGCTTTGCTACTCAGGTGCCTACGTGGTAGTTTTTATAATTTTGGGGCATAATGATTTAAAGTAATTGTAGCTATATTATTGTTTCACAATCATAGGCTGAACTGTTCAACAAGTCTTATCCATTCAAAAAATCAGATCCCTAATGATATTTGACTTACAGATTAATTGTCCCTCGTAATGTCTTTGTGTCAAAACTAGGTGGGATAGAATTACTTCAGAAGCATTTTCATTAAAAAGTCAACTTTATCTGGTTTCTCTCAAATTCTTCAGAATTTTAATGAGAGACAGCTAGTGAATCTTTACGCAGATAATCAGGTGAAACTTCTTTTCTCAATTTTTTTAATGTCAGAGTTAGAATCATGAAATGATGCCCTCCCATTTCCTCATGGTTTGTTGAAATTACATCTGCTAATTACCAGGCTGATAGCAGTTATGTGTATTTATATTATTTTTTCAATTTTAATCATAAGTTCATTACTGCCAATTCTAAATTCACAGAATATGCTAAGAATACAAAGTAAAATAATTCTAAAATGCATAAAAATATTACTTACAGATTTACATTACTATTAATGAGAGTATAACTGTAGCTTTCATCATTTTTGAAGGAAAAAATGTAGAAAAGTAAATGGTTTTCAGGCTGTGACTCAAGAATGGAAATATGTGCAGAGCCCCGTTCTGAGATACTTGACAGAACTAAGATCAGTAAGGTTGGATCAAGAAAACAATTCACCCATATATAGCTTTTGTGGCTTCAAGGCCTGTGGAAGAATATTCTTTTAATTATGATGAGGAGTAATGAAGGGATGTAAATGCAAGAGATTAATTAAGATTTTTGTTTATCTTTGATTAAAGAATAAATACAACTTCATTTTTGTTTGACTGGACTGCTGTGATTATTTTTCAGACTATTTGCATATAGTAGTCTCTATGCTATGACTAAAAGTTGAAGAGTCATTCCACATCTTTCAAAATAACTACATAAATTTTTTGAAAGAACCACATTGACCTAATTTTGTTTCCATTGAAAATCTATGCAAGGATTTATTCTTTTTTTTTCCCCATTGAATTCAATGGAAGCAAGTGGTAAATATATTTGGGAGTTGCATCCCTTAAATGACATTTCTGAGTAATGTATCTAATCCTTTGAATAGTCCATGTCTATATATGAACACAACCAAAAAGAAAAAATAGTCTTTGTTTTAAAGACCTTTGACTACTTCAGCCGTTGCCCCAGGCAATCAATTTAGAATAATTTTCTTCCCTGTATTTTGGTTTATGGGGGTTTTTTTAATGTTATTTCCCATATCATAAATGATTCAGCAGGTGGTAGTACGTTCCGGTTTGTTTTTCAGAAAGAAGCAATTTAATAGAACCAGGTCCCACATTTTCTGAGATGCTTCACAAACAGCAACATTTTCCGAGTCAGACTTTTTCAATAAGAATAGGATTTGTTTCTTAAACTTTCTCTTGGAATAGTCTGGCAGTTTACAAATTAAGGGAAAAAAAGATAGTCTTAACACTGAATGTGATTTCACAAGGTCTTATACTGTGCTTCAAGAATCTTATCAGAAACCACAAACTCACATTGGAAAATCTCAGGAAAAGTGCTCAGAGAACATTTTTTAGAAGTAATATACTCTTTGTATGTTTTTGGTTTTGTAGATGACTAAGAGGTATAAACACAAATAAAAAATAGTGGTTTAAGTCTCTGTGAGTTAGGAAACAATCTTTATAAGGCATAACAAGAAGGAGAAAAATTATTTATAATTTCACTGTAATTTTGTTAATTAATAGTAACTCCACTTCAATTAGTGGGAGAAGAAAATTGATTTTGTAGTGTCTCTGACCTTGATCTTTACCGATAAGACTTGAGAAACATTGGCAAAATGGGTTAAACTGTTCCCTTTCTTAAAATGTAATGTCTGGAGAGGAGTTGAAGTGCACTAGCAAGACATAATAATACATTCAAATTTTTCTTCTTTCTCTTGACATTTGAAATATCAAGAGCACTACGCAATCATTTCCGTGTCCTTTTCCTAGGGGTTCTTGACATATCTCCAAAGTATGAAAGGTGATAGTGCATGCAGTTGAAGACTGAAGTGAAAACAACCCCATTCAACCCCGTGTCAGCCGAGTAAAATATGGTTGCAGTTTGAACTGTAGTCCTTTGCAATATCGTATTTTATACTCTCCAGAGTTTTTAAAAGTTTGCAGTAAAACAAAGGAGTTGACAATATGATTTTTTTGAATTATAAAAGGTAGAAGAATACAAGGAAAATGTTTGTCTCTCTGTCATGATACTAGCTGTTACTACAAAAAAATCTACATACAAGACTAAAGGTTTACTCACATGGCTTGCAGGTTAACATTCATGATTTCAATAATGGTCAGCATCCTGGCTCTCCTAAGCTCTATCTTAAGTTTTGCTAAGCTTAAAGACAATAGAATTCTCAAATGCTGTCTTGAAAGAAACCTATGAAAGCACAAACTTTTTTTGAATTCTGTTCTGGGTTAAAATAGGTACTCTAAAGCAGTGCTTGCTTCTTGATTTTCAATTTCTACTACTTTTAACTTTCTCTTACCTATGTTGGTGACAAAAACTCAGAAAACTTTCATGATCAGTACACAGGGTGAAGTGTGCCAGATGGTAACATCAACTTGATTCAGGGAAAATAAAACTTACTGGGAATGTCAGGAGAAAGGTGGAAGAGTGCTCTGAGTTAATTGCAAAGTATTTTTCAGGGTAGAGAATAAATATTCTTTTTGTTCAGGAGCATACATAGACAGGGAACAAACAGGACTGAGGATTCCATGGAACATATATTGGAAATTAAATGGCTTTATCTCAAAAGAATTGTGCAATGTATTTCAAAATGTTGAAGCCCTGAACATGAAACAATCCTCTCATAACAGTGTTTCTTTTAAACTGCTTTCTCTTTCTCTTTTTGAACTACCAAGCACATGGAGTTTTTAGCTGAAATGTTTTCAGCATGTGCAGTGTTTGAGATGGTTGTCTCAACTTGTTAGATATGTTCTGTCTACATTTGATAATTTTTCTGTTTTTCTTGAAAGCCATTGCTAACATTTTAAAAATTCCCCTGCAACTTTGCAAAGCTGTGTGCAATTATGAAGTCACTCTTAAACTGCTTTAAATGAAAATTAAGTGGTGTGAGTGATAAGAAATCCAAAATTTTCTCCAAAAGCAGCTAGTCTTTTTTTACTCTGTTGTAGATATACACAAATGTTGAGACTTGATACTTAACAAATTATTTAATTTAAAAAACCCTGAACCAAATAAAAAACCATGGATGGTCTATATCATGGCTTTCAGAACAGTAGCTACAATTCTGATGGATATACAAGCATACTAGGCAGTTCCCTGGTTCCTTGTTGTGTATAGCTAAAGGGAAAACACCTGGAAATACGAGCATGCTTGCTACCATTATTCGAGATAATACTGGGAGTAAGCCAGTCAGATGAGATGATATTTCAGATGTCGTAGTTGTAGACAACACATACGGTCTCATGTATTTTTTAAGCAAAGACTTGACTTTAAAACCACATTGTTTACAAAAATGGCATCACTTCTTTTCCTGCCAGGTCCCCTAGAAACACACTTTTTTTTTTCTCCACTGCCTTCAAATTAAACATATCATATCCATTTTATGAATTTCTTAAAATAAAAACATAAATAGAAACTTTGAGGTTAAACTCATAGCATTTTTCTTATTTGAGATAGATCCATTTTTGTGTTGACTTCAGTGGAGAAACACTGAATACAAGTTCAGTGCAGAACACCTATGAATAATGTCACTAAATATGCAGTAACAGATGTTATCAGTAGGCCTACTCAAAAAAGTTAAATTAAATGATCATAACACTACTATCCTGCAGTAGGATTGAAGTGAAGTTGTAACATAATTGTGAGATTGCTGTTTGTGATGAGGAATTACCGTGAGCAGTTTCCATTCTGATTGTACAAAATTCAGATAGATGAAAAGACATATAAAGAAATTATTAATATGAAGTGCATAAATTAAAGCATGAAAGTCTCACATCACTGGTTTCAGATAATAGTAATATTTTGTGATTTTGGACTGGAAGTAAAAAGGTCTTTGGAATTGTCTTGATGCAGTATCACAAAAGAGAAAAAGTATCTCTCAGAAGATGCATAATTTTAAATTGAAATTAGAATATCTAGTTCTGGGGTCCTCAGTGCTAGAGAGACAGGGGCGTAATGAAGTGTCCAACGAAGGGCCACAAAGATGGGTAAGGGGCTGGAGCATATGAAGGAAGACTGAGACAGCTGGGACTGTGTAGCTTAGAGAAGAGAAAGCTCAGGGTGATCTTAATGATGTGTATGAATACCTGAAGGGACAGTGCAGAGGAAAGAGCAGGCTCTTTTCAGTGGTGGCCAGTGACAGAAGAAGAAGCAATGGGCACAAAATGAAACACAGGAGACTCCAGCTGAACATTGGGATACACATTTTTATTGTGAAGGTGACTGCACATTGGAACAGGCTGCCCAGAGTGTTTGTGGTCTCCATCCTTGACGATATTCAAAAGCTGTCCAAACACAATCCTGGCCAAACAGATGTAGGTGGCCATGCTTGAGCAGGAGGTTGGACAAGACGACCTCCAAAAGTCTCTTCCAACAACCATTCTCTGATTCTGCAACTCTGTGAATCAAATTCAGGTACAGAATAGTAATAACACAATAAATCATTTTAAAAAATGTTTCATTTTGAAGCAAAAAAATTTATATCTAAAAATGTGCAGCACAAACACATGGAAATGCAGATTGTCTATACATATTTACTTTGCATCCTTTAAAACAGATACCAACTCAGAACTTGCCATGCTAGCAGCTGTTTTCTATGGGACACACTTCTGTGCTTTAGAGCTAGAGACTGAAATACATTCATGATGCAAACCCAGACTGTATAATTTACTCTGTAATATATTGCAATGAAAGCTGCCAGCTGTCAAAAATGGTCAAATAAAACAAAGTTGAAAACGTATTATTTACCTGCATAGAAATGATCTAAAGACAACCATACATTTGTCTTCTGATAACACATAATAATTATAAGTTCATAACTGTTCACAGTACATTTTCATATCTGTGTGCCCAAAAGGAAAAAACAAACAATAAAAAAATCTAGATTGTTATGCAGATTCTTACAATATTCTGAAATTCCAATGAATATGACTGTAACTTCTTAAAATATATGAAAGCAACTTTCAATTAAAATATGATTTTTCAAATATGATGACTAATAGAAACTTTCAAAGGCATAACTTCAGGGAATTCAAGCTTACCTTCATCACCATTCCTAAAATTTAGGAGAGCCCTTTGTCAGCTGCAAGAAAACATAAAATCATATCTATCAATATTAGACATCTAAACAAATAGAAAAAAATATGAAAGAGACAATATGTCATAGATGAGTAAGATACCATTGTTCAATATTGCACATTAGCACCAATGAACACAATTATCTGCCTTACCGATACTTACCTCTTACTTTTTTACGTACTGAGAAAACACCACCACTATGAGAAATTATATTGTTACAATGTATTGCTATTGCCTGCAATGTTCAGTCAACTTTTATAATTCTTATGGTACTATTGGTTTGAATACACTTTGCTTTATTTTCTTCTTTTTGTGAATAGGATCAATCAAATTAAGACAAACCTTGAGGTGCCTAAAAGATTTACCAAAATCTGGAAAGAAACCTTTTTGAGGATGGTTGTTAATATTCTGATGTAAATCTGCCAAAGCAAATACATTTTTCTTACTTCTCATGTAAATCATTTTACTGTGAAATATAAGCAGTCAATAACTTCATTACAGTATTAGTGTTCCATTGCCATAGCCTATCCACTCTCTTGTTCAGGGCAACACATAACTGTAACTTCAGGAAGACTTGCCTTTCTAGTCTCCCTAGATGCAACATTTTAGTAGTATATTTAAGTAAAGTGAAAGTTATACTCATTTGTAACTGTTACCTATATGTAGCAAAGAGGAACTAGACAAAATTACTAGTTTTAAATAACCGCAAACTATGTTGAGGAATTCATGTAGCAGGAGAGAAAGGACAGACATGATTAAAGAGGATACTTCGCTTTCTTTCGAAACTGAGCTCCTGGGATCCATTTTGAAAATCTAACGATCCTTCCAGGCCCTTTGTTGTTGCACATACTCAGTACCTTTTAGCTAATATATATATATATAAAAAAAAAAAAAAATAAAAAAATCAGAAGGTAACTACTTGTACAATGGATATTGCATTAATTTTATGATACTTACTTCTTGTGATTGCCTTCATGTGGCAAATACGTTTGATGTTATGTTTGATTTTCTTCCTATTTTAACATTGAAATTGGTGTAAACTGATTAATTATGAATCCATTATGAAACTCTTGTAAAAAGCCTAAGAAGGATCTAATAGAAAGCTGAATACAATATTTTTATCTTGACTTTTACAGTAACATTAATGTTTGCTGCTGAAGTAATATTTTTGAACCCGGGTTTTGGTTGTGTCATCTTAGTTACATAGTATTCATGGCATATCCTGTGGTTTCCTCGGTGGATAAGCCTACCTAGTAGGTAAGTGTTTAGGTCACAATTACTTATTGGACCAAAGCAACACCTCTTCCTGAAGAAGACCTGGTGTCTGCTTCAAATATCTTACATCTAATTCATTAAAATTTGACATTTTCTATCAAAATTACTGCAAATATTTGTTACAAATTCTATATTTCTATAGAATTTGCTACAGATTCTATATTCTACATACACGGCTCAAACCTCATGCTGCAGTTCCAACAGTACAGAATTTGAAAGTCTCCAACTCCTTGCAGTGCTGGTGAGGCTGTGCTAGGGACGTTGCATACAATGAGGCAGATCTCATTGAAGAGGGTCCAGCTAAGGGCTACAGGATGGTCAGGGGCTTAGAACACATCACCCTTGAGAAGAGGTGAAGGGATCTGGACTTGTTTCCTCTGACAAATGGCCTTACAGTCCTTTGAAGGAGAATTGCAAACATGATGGAGTCAAACTCAGCAACAACAGGTTCAGATGTAATGAGCAGGGGCAGGGGCCATGAACTGTGGTTTGGAAACTTCCAGATGGGAAAAAGCTTGTCACCAGAAGGGCAGTGCAGTGTGGAATAGGTTATCCTGAGAAATGATGGTTCCTCCACCGTCTGAGGTTTTCAGGATTTAGCTAGAAAAACGTAAAGATTACCTTTCTAGGACCAGTCATGGTCCCACTTTCCATGTGAAGTTGAGCCAGATGATTGCAGAGATCCTCTCTAAATAACATTTTATGATGCTATGATTCACTAATGATTAATATTGACTAGTGGAAACAATACTGAATATATGCCAGTAACTGAAGTAAATTTTAAATAGGTGTCAAAAGGGCTTTCAGTTCCCAATTTTTTATAATATATATGTGTAACTTTCAGTTGCAGGTTTTTTGTTTGTATGTTTTGGGGTGCTTTTATAAGTCAAATTAAAACCAGTTTAAAACAATTGTAACTGTGAAGTGATATTAAAACAAAAAATTCCCTCAAATCATGCAAACAAGCATAGCTTTTTAGAAGTATGCTTACTGAGACTTAAAATTCCTGCTGCAGTTCCCAAGACCAACATGTTCTATTCTGCTATATTCAGTGACTTGGAAAAATATTTTTAAGTACTGAAATGTCCAGGAGAGAGAAAAAGGATGACTTTCCCTTTGGATGACTCCAGTTGTACATAATGCATTGACAGATATGAAACCAAGGAAAACCAATTAGGCCTTTGTGTTCTTAGAGGTAGTGGGTGACTAATGCAAAGCAGAATTTCAGAAAATAGGATATCCGCCTTCTTGTTGCATGTTATTTCCATGAAGTCTGTTCGCCGGTATGCGAATACAACATGTGAAATAATCTCCATGGCTAAAGTTATCCCAGAGGCACGCTACCTTTTCATCAAATTAACTCTTCTCTAAAGATCTCTTCCCTAATGGAAGCAAATGAGAAACCACATTACTGTTCGTTGCTAACATTCTCAGGATAATTTTTCATTATTTCATTATCTTTTAGATGCAAAGTTAATCCAATTATAACTTTTAACAGGAAAAAAAGAAAAGCATAATATTAAAAAAGTTCAACATAATCTGGAAATCATAGGGGAAAAAAGAAAAGGAAGAACAGATGAAAATCTTGCTTTGGGAGAAAAGGTTAAAGAAAATGGGAAGAACAAAAAGGAAAAAGACAAGGGCGTAAGTGTGACATGGACAGCAAAAATTTAACAAATATTTAGCTGAAAGAAAATTATGGGCTTCTAACTAATTAAAGTTTAATCACTGCTCATTTTCTGTTTTTATTTGCTATAACCATCAGAAATGGAAGTTACTGACATGATATAGGATTACAGACTCATTGAGATGACTAAGGATTTCTCTTTATAGAGCTGTTAATTCAGATTATTTTATGGTTTGAAATAGAAGTGCAATTAGAACTGCAATACTTAATTAGCTTCAGCTATGGTCACTTTCTTTTTTCAACGAAGCATTCATTACTTTTTCTGGTATTCTGTTAATTCAGACTCACCCCCATATCTGGAAACAGTTCCTATTCCTATGTCTCTGATTCACTTTCAAAGTGAAATAAAATAACTGAAAATAACCTACCCATAGCTTGGAGAGTCAGCCTTTGTATAAAAATTAGTCCAGGTTAACCTCTTCTAGCCCTAAATTAACTATTACACACAGTATTGTGATTTGATAGGGCTTGTATCACCCCAAAAATGGTGGCATAAGCTAACATCTAGAGAAGAAAAAAAACCATTTCTTGAATATCTATATTTTCTTTTAAGGCTCACTTTTCATCTGTTTGGGGTTTTTGTGTTTGTTTCTTTCTTTGCTTGATTGCTTTTTGGACGAAAGGAGAGCTTGCTTATAGAAGTTGTGTTCCTGTTTAATGTTTACCCATATTATAGACTTAATTGAAAATTGGCATGAACTACCAAGTAAAGGTAAAAATGTATTTATAAAAAAAAGAAATTATGCTCCATTACAGTTCTTTAAAAATTTGTACTTGTATCTTGACATATAAAATGTAGACGGTTGCTTTCCTATAGCTGGAAAGAAAACGTGAACAAGTCAAAAGTCAAGTGAGTGATTACATTTTTCAACGACTGTCAGCATCAGCCATATGAAAGCTTTCACAGAAGTAACATGAAAGGGGGGAGGAGGGTGGTCATGGTCAAACCCCGGTTTTCTAAACCCAAAATGAGCTCCATTGGAATTATTCACATGTTGAGAAGGTGCATACACACATTTTTGCAGAACTGGAGCTTAGTTATATAATATTGTGAAGGCTGTGTGATGCCAAATGTCATAAGTACATTACAAAATATTGTTTGCATATCTTTCTGTTTCTTTTAATCACTACTTTCTGACTATTGACATCACTTACACTTGTAATTTCCCTGGTATACAGTTGGCCTAAGATGTCTTGTGCCTAAATACTAAATACTACTTATTTTATTCAGTTTGCCTGAGGCTGCTTATGACTGAAAATTTTATTGCTTTAGAAAATCCTCTAGACAATAAGTGTACGTGTATAAAGTAAGAAAGAAATGTACCTACACATTGTTGAGAGAAGTTTTTCCTGTAGTGGTCTGTAATGCTTGCTTTTTTTTCCTTTTTTTTTGTGAAGGTAGTTTGCAGTATTGTGACATATTTCATTGTGTTCAGTTGAAATAATTTAGGTGAGAAGCAGTGCTTTTTATTTTTATCTGACAGATATCTATAATCTTTCCAACATGCCAGGTGTACAGATTTCTGAATAGTTTGGAGGGTTTTTTTAGGAAATAGAAGTAAGAAGTGATTCTCTATGAAAACTTGAGGGTTGCATAAATTACAACATGTGTCAGATAATATGGAACTGTAAATAAGACAAGTATATTTTTTAAAGGGAATGTTGAGTCACAAGGTTGAAACCTCCTCCTCAAGTGCATTTTAAATCAAAACAGACAGTTTGGGGCAGTATCAAGACATTGTGCAGATAATACTTGCAGTTTATTTTGAAGAAAGGAAAAAAGTCAAAGGAAAGTCAAAAGTTCCTGCTCAATAGACTGCAAAACACTAGAAGGTTTATAAGATTTAAGGCTTGATAACTGCCCCAAGGTCAGAAAATGTAATCTAGATATCCGAATAAAAGAGGAAAGAATGAGAATTATGTCTTAACCTACAGTATCTGTTCAATACCTACTTAATATTTACACTTGTGTGGTTAGTTCAGATAAAATAATTTCTTCCTTGGGGCATAGACAGGGAAATGGGAACATGTTTGGGTGGGGAGAGGAAATCAAATAGCTTATTAATGAATTGCAATAATCTGGCATATAAATATTGGGTGTCTTAACTATGCTATACCTTAGACTGTCCTGTCACAAATACAAATAGGAAAAGCGTAGTTGCTGGAAAGTAAGCATTTATATCAACAATAAGTTGATCTTTAATTTCATAGCTTTCCTCTTAAAGAAATGTATTATCCTTGTATGATTAAGTAATTAGTTCTTATTTACTGATACTGTGACAAATCACATGTTTTCAGGCACTCCTAATTCTGCACATAATATCACAGAATCATATAACAGCCTAGGTTGGAATAGACAACAAAAGATCCTCTGGTCCAACCTTTCATGGGAAATGGAGCCTAAATGAGATTATCTAGCACACTGTGCAGTTGCATCTTGAAAACCTCCAGTGGTGGGGACTCCACCACATCCCTAGGGAGGTTGTTCCAGTAACTGTTCTCACTGTAAGGAATTTATTTCTTATATCAAGATGAAACCTCTCCCAGTACCACTTGTACCCATTGCCTTTGTCTTCTCCATGTGGCTCCTTATGAAAAGAGAGCCTCCATCCTCTTTGCTGTCACCTTTGAAATACAGGAACACTGTGATGAGGTCCTCGCTGAGACTTCTTTTCTCCAGGGAGAAAAGACCTAATGCCTTCAGTCTTTCCTCATACAGCAGGTTCTCCAGTCCTTCAACCACCGTTACGTCCCTCCTTTGAACTGTATCCAGTCCATCCTTGTCTTTTTTGAATTGTGGGGACCAGAACTGGACACAGTGCCTCAGACACAGCCTGAGGATTGCTGGGTAGGGGTTGATCATTTCTTTATGTCTGCTGGTAATGCTGCTGTGGATGCAGCTCAGGATCTAATTTGCCTTTGTTACTGTGGTGACACACTGCTGACTCATGTTCAGCTTGTTGTCTACCAAGACTCCCAGGTCCCTTTCAGCAAGTCTTCTTTGTAGCCACACAGATCCTAGCTTGTACTAGGCATTTTGGTTATGTCATCCCAGGTGCAGGACTTCTTACTTGTTTTTGTGAAACTTCATACCGTTCTTGCTAGCCTACTCTTCCAGCCTGCCCAGGTCTCTGTAAGACATCTCTCCCTTCTGAAATATCCACCTCACAACTCAGTTTAATGTCATCAGTAAACTTGGTGAGAGTGCTTTCAGTCCTGTCATCCAGAGAATTTATGAAGATTTGAACATTGTGGAGCCCAGTATTGATCCCTGAGGGACCCTACTTGTGACAGGCTGCCAGCTTGAGTAAACCCCATTGATCATCACTCTCTAAGTGTAACCTGTTAGCCAGTTTCCTACTCGTCTCACAGACCACAAATCCAGTCTGTATCTTGTCAGTTTGTCTAGGAGAAGGCTGTGGGAAACAGCATCAAATGGTTTGCTGAAGTAGCTGTAACTTTTGTAAAATACAACTAATACTTCTGCTGTAGTCTGCTATTTTACTAGACTTCCTGACATTATCAATCATACTTCTGTTGCCATGCTTAATTGTTATATTGTTAATTAAATGTACTTGATTCAGGCTAATATTAAGTGGAACTGATGAATATTTTCTGTAGATCTTTTGATCTGCCCATCAAAGAGATGCTATCTGGCATGAAAATTTAAGCAAATAAATATTTCAGTTCCTTAGACCTTCAAATTACTCATGATGAAAGTTGCCAAAGTGTGGGGATCTACAGTTCTGAAACAGATTTTAGAAGGTATTCTAAAGAGATAAAGGTCCTGCAGTTCTGCCTCAGCAAGGAGTGTTTTCACTCATTCTTGACTGAAGTAATTAAAAGGGAATATTTTGCCAACTGGAATATGTTGCTTGAAGTTAATGGCCTACAGAAAGAGGAGCAGAGATCTAGTAGACAATCCTGCTACAGAGCCATAGGGAGGGCTGTGTGTGGAGGGAAGGGTGGGTAGTACTAAAATGCAAATAAACCATGGTGGAGAAGAGCAGGAACATTGACTGTTGGTGCATACCTCAAAAGAAACGGAACACTGAAGGTTAAGTGCCTTCTGCTTCCCCCAAAAAACCAGAAGTAGCTCATTAATACATGTTCTGAAGACACTTGTCTGTTTGTGAATGGTTTATTAATTTTCCATTCCATGTGACAAAAACCACCTTTCCAAACAATTTTATGAGAGTCTTACAATCCTAGAATTCTGGAATGGTGAGTTAGAAAGGACCTTACAGGGTTATCTCATCTAATTTCCCTGTAAAAAGCAGGGACACCTTCAACTAGACCAGGTTGCTCAGAACCCTGTCCAACCTGGCACTGAATGTTTCCAAGGACAGAACAACTACCACTTCTCTGGGCAATCTGTTCCGGTGTTTCATCACCCTCATTATAAATGAATTTATTCCTTATACATATTCTGAACCTGCCCTTTTTTGATTTAAAACCATTACTCCTTGTCCTATCACTACAAAGCCTACTGAATTGTTTGTCCCCATCTTCCTTAGAAGTCCCCTTTATAGTATTGAAAGACCTCAATAATGTCTCCATGGAACCTTCTCATCTGCAGGATGAACAAGCCCAACTCTCTCAGCTTTTCCTTATAGGAGAGGTGTCCTCATAGAAGACTCTGTCCTCTTAGGAGAAAGTGTCTTACACTGTGGCAACTTTTCCTATAAAAGTGATAAAAGCAATATGGAGAGAGTATAAATACATTCCCCAAGGTGCTTGAGTACATGAATTTTTTTAACTATCCCTTTTGCTATGAGTCTATTAGGATGGAAGAATAGGGGCTCATTCTCCACAATTTCAAGTGTCCATCTACATTTTCAAGCTTCTAACCCATCATGTGACTTTTTTAATAAAAAATAAACACTCTAATGCATCACTTAACTTGTATTCAGTGATGAATTAATACGTATGAAAATTATAACTGTGGGGAAAACTTTACACTTTTCTCCCCCTTATTTAAGTTCTAATTCTTTCTGTCACCCAGCTGAAGATGATGCATTATTAAGTAATGGTTGAGAATCTTGCTTTTAAAAGGATTCTCTGTACTATAAAGACAAAAGTAAGAAAGGACAGATATTTATTTCATTGAAACATGCTTAGAAAGATGCCTCCCTCTTTCCTTTATCTGGTAGTCCTTGACTCTGTCCCTGGGAGAAAGGTGGCTGAGGCGTACTACCCCTTGCTTTGAAAACATAAGTCTTCTTTTTTACACAATATTACCAGAGGATGATGGCTAAAATCTCCATTTACTTTTGACTGACCAAAGACTTTTAGCCAGTTTTTAGGAGGAGGAACTAATTATGTGATTAGAGTTGATTTTAGTTGCCTGCTTGTGTGGGAAAAGAACTCCAGTATTAGAATATTCTAAGAGGTTTTAATTCTGGCCATCTGCTTAACACATCTGAAATATTTAAATATTTTCTGAGCTGAAGTGAGTGAAAATCTAGTTTTGTGGTTAGAACACACTCAGCTAGTCTGAATGTTTAATCACAGATATATGATGGACAGAGTTAAGATGAGAATCTGAGGTGGAATCAAATGTGCCCTTGAAAGTCTATGCTATTCTACATTTGATTAGCACTCCCTTTGCAAGGCCATAACTGATTTTTTTCTGTGTAAGGTAATGAGAATTTCATCAAGCTATTACTGAAGCTTACTTAACCTAACCTGTTTTATTTTTCCCTGATTTGAATCCAATCTATTCATGTCTTAACAGAGGAATGCTTACTTTTTGTGAACTCTCACACAAGGGCATAGTTGTCTGAACCCTGAAAATACATTCCCAGAATATCCTATACTTAGCTAAATAGGTAAGAAATGGTGTTTCATATCCTATTAATCTGAGGAATAATTAAAGTGAGTTTTGAACTGTTGATTAATAAAACAGCATCACCATCTTCAACATAGCTTGTTATATACATGGAGGAGGTGTTTTTATATTGAGATGTTCCCCTTCTGCAAACTTCTTGAAACTATTCAGTAATTTTTAACTGAGGTGAACTTTCAGATGCTGCATTCTTAACAAGAAAAATTCTTTCAATTATGATGAACCTGTAACCGGTAGAGAAGATGTGCATAGAGGAAACACACTATTATCCAACATATAGTTATACAATGGAATGGTTAGTATTCGTTCAGTGCTTTGTCTTTCCCAGGATCTTTAGATGTTAATTAAATAACCTTCCCAAATTCCCTAAGAAGAGACTAAATGGTTTTATGCCACTTTATAGATTGAAAGAGTAAAAAAGATTATATGGCAAAACACAAAGCCTGTGCAACCACAGCAAAGAGGTATATCTAGGCAAGTAAAAAAAAAGGAACAATTACATTTTTTTTTTAATTTTTATTTCATAAAGTGTGTTCTTTTATATTAATTTTATGTGTCTTTGAATTTTGCCTGAACCGGAATTGGTCTGGAATTGGCTATTCACATTATAAGCATTTGTTGGTTTAATTTTAAGATTTTACCAAGTTTACAACAGATGAGATATGTAAAAATTTACCTAAATATAATATTAGCTGACTGTAGAAGACTATGTCTTGAAAACTTCCTATAATTATGAATCCATATGCATTTACATAGTAGGTCCAGCATTTTACTCCGTGGCTATAAATAGGCTTGGAGAAAGAACGTATGAAGAACATACTTGCAAGCTACTGAAGCAATATTTACCATTGTAATGTGAAACTTTGCATGCAGGTATTAAGCAACGTCTTTTACTGAAGTGAATTACTCTTTCTATCTGAATTGATATTTATTAACTAGTGAGACCTACTGATTAAGATTACCTTGTGAACATGACCCACACAGAACGCTTTTAATAGTTTGATAGTTTTATACACAGTGATTATTTTTCCATGCAGTAGTGCACTTATTCCCCCTTCAAATTGTTCACTAGGTCAGTGTTTGAAGAAATCCTAACTGGCATCTAAAAAAGCACCACATTTGTGCCCTTGCCTTTCTAAGTCATATCATGGGCCATGCCACTGACAAAGAGACAGTATAAAGCTGTTTTGTAATAATGCAGCATTCTCTTTGTGATAAATAGCTGTTTCATATACAAAGGTTTGTTCTAAGCCTAGAAACAAAATATTAGGTAGTCATTACTGAGCATACATATGCCAAGGAATGAAAGGAGGAGTAAAAACAAGTACAATCTTATACATGTGGAAGATGGGAGTTAAAAAGTATTAGCTCTGGCTTTGCTGCCAGCTATGTACCTTTGCGGTGCCAGTTTAAGCCTAAGATAGGGCAGTTATGGATACAATTCATAACAAAGCCAGGTTTTACTTTTCAGAAAGTTACTTACATATTGTTCCTTTTTGTTATCTTCTAGTGTTCTTCTTTGGATTATGATTAAAACAGAGATGTTTTTTATGGCTATTTGACATCACCATTATTTACTGAGAATATTCATAATAAATGACATCAGAAATTTAGATGATTGGAATACAGACTGCTGCAACTAAAAAAAAAAAAAAAGATGGAACCAAAAAGCCTAGAGACTGAACTTTTATGTTGGAGTAAAGATAATGCATAAGTGTCCAGTTTTGTGATAAGCAACAATAAAACTAATATATCATACTTTATCTTAACTTCAGAAATGATATTTGGCTTCTTATCAGTGCCATGAAATGTGTACACCTGATAGCTTGTCCATGTGCAATGAACCAGTTTTCTCAGCTAACTCTAAGACACATGCAGCATCTCTCAAAAAAATCCAACTTAGTGAATGGGCAAATAATAGGTACACAAACCAAACTACTTCTGAACTCCACACATCCTGTAAACAAACCCTTTGAATGTGAAAACAAAATATTAATTCAGTATGTGTTTTTAATTACTGTATTCAAAACTGAACATCAAAGAAGTCAGGCAGGCTGTTCATCCATGTTTTAAGTCCTTGCTTTCAAAGAACAGAAGTGATAAAATACTATTATTTATTTAAATGTATACACATCAATAACTTTCAAATACACATCTGAGATGGCAAAAACTTAAATATTCAGGTATATATGAACCCCCTCATTCCTTAGGACTTCTTTCAGTTTTGCTAATTTTGAGATGTATTTGACTATTCTAGTTTCTATTATGTCTGAAAATTACCAAACCATAGTTTAATCTGATGTTTAAGAACTTAGTTAATTGTATATAAGTTCAAGGATCTACAGACACCTTGGGAAAGGATGAATATCAAGTTACCCAGCAAACTGTTTTTACCAATAGTGCTCTTAAAAAAAAAATAGCAATAAACGTACAAATATGGCTGATATTTGTAAACTGTTGTGAAGTTGTTCAGCCATCTTCTTTAGTCAATTCATTTCTTCTGACTGAAGATATAAGTAGTACTTTGAATATTAACAGTCTATTAGGATCCTTAAACTGTTATATGTTATTTTATTAATAATTTGTCTTTTCTCTTTATAGTCTTTTATCTCATTTTTCCCATCAATATTTATCTACTACATGCTACCCAGTCCTCAGAAATGCATATGCCTAAATTGCTCAGAAGCAGGCTGTGATTCAAGTTCTTATTTTGTTTCTGTCTTGCCTTACAATTTATGTCTCTGCACAGAAAAAAGTCTTCCAAAAAAATATCGGGAATTAGGGGATTGCTTAGCACTTTGCAGAAGTTCCTAACCTATCTTTGCTTAACAAATGGATTATTGAACAGATTATTTAATGCTAAAGTTGTCTTCATGAGATTAAGAACCCATTCCTTACAAGGTCTGAAATTAATGATAGCTCATCCACTCAGGACAGATATAACAAAAATCATTTTTTGTCTCTCTTAGTATTTATTTTACATGGTTAAACTTTCATATCAGTGTTTTGTCATTATTTTTTTTTCACTATTTTCCAATTTTTCAGTATATTATTTGGCAAAACTCAACAACAGTGAATAAGCCCACTACACAGTGTAAGTGTTCTGTGAGAACCCAAGGACATCATAAATACTTGGTATTTAATTGGTGTTTTTTTTCAGTTCATTTTCCAAAGCTTTTAATTTAGCCTTTTCATTAACTGATTTATTTATCATGAAATTCAGTATTAGCAGTTGTAGAACTCACTGGAAGGGTATCACACTAATAATTAGATTACCTGCAAATACATAGGCTGGCCTGATTAATAGAATGTAGAGACCTGATGTTTTTCCTACTTTAATTCAATAAGATAAAATACATTAAAAATGTTTTCCCTTTTTAAAGTATCCATTTTTATGTTCTCTGTAACATTAGTAATTAGAATAACAGGCAGTAGAACCTCATCTAAATATTTGAGTGGAAATGGGTTGAGTTAGAAGACTCATATCTTGGTGAGTGTCTGATGGAAAAATTAATTAGAAAGACATTTCTAAATTAAGGTTAGAATTTGCAGAATACAGAAAAAAAGGTTTAAAAAGTTATTCACATTTATTTTTTTTTTAATCAAAATGGGGGCACTATGCTGAAAACAGGTTTTTGCTGCTGAGATCATACTACAACCTGGAAAATCCATTTTCTTGTTCTTAGTTTTTGTATCAGTTTACTTAAAAAATAAAAGGCAGATGCAGTGTTCTGACACTAAAAATTGGAATATTAAGGTAGTAGGAGACTTTGAACATAAATGGAAAGGCATTTAAAAAGAGATTTAAACATCAGCTGTAACATTCTCTTTATAAAGATAGATATATATATATGATTATGTTATAGCAGTGTAGCAGTTATAAAAAATACAGCTGTAGTTGCTTTATAATCCAACCATATAAAAATCTTATGTATCTTGGCATGCCAACAAAAGACTAACAATATTATCTATTATATAAAAAGATTACAGAAATGTAATTCTTCTGCAACTAGCCTGATTTCCTTGCAGTAATATTAAATGTTCAGGTAAACACAAATTTCACTGGTAACTGGTAGTACAGACATCACACAGAATTTTTAAAGTTGGAGGCCCGTGCCTGTTACTGATTATTGCAGTGCTATGCTCTGAAAAATCAGTGCAGCCACATGGTATGTACAGGACAAACAGCAATCAGGCCCAGCCAGTATGGGTTTGTGAAAGACAGGTCCCACATGACAAACCTGATCTCCTACAATATGACCCATCTAGTGGATGAGGGAAAGGCTGTGGATGTTGTCTACCTGGACCTTAGTAAAGCCTTTGTCACTGTCTCCCACAGCATCCTCCTGGAGAAACTGGCTGCTCGTGGCTTGGACAGGTGTACCCTGCACTGGGTAGAAAGCTGGGTGGACAGCCAAGCCCAAAGAGTGGTAGTAAATGCAGTTACATCCAGCTGGTTGCTGGTCACAAGTGGTGTTCCTCAGGGCTCAGTACCGGGGACAATTCTGGTTAAGACCTTTATTGATGATCTAGAGGAGGGGATTGAGTGCACACTCAGCAAGTTTGCAGACATCACCAAGTTTGGTGGGAGTGTTGATCTGTTTGAGGGTAGGAAGACAATAGAAGTATCTGGATAGGCTGGATCGATGGGACGAGGTCAGTTACATGAGGTTCAACAAGGCTAAGTGCTGGTTCCTGCGCTTGTGTCACCACCATGCAACCCTACAGTCTTGGGGAAGAATAGCTAGAAAGCTGACAGGCAGAAATGAACCTGGGGGTTCTTGTTGATGACTGGCTGAATATGAGCCAGCAGTGTGCCCAGGGTGCCAAGAAGGCCAAGAGCATCCTGGCTTGTATCTGAAATAGTGTGGCAAAGAGGGTGCAGGAGCAGGCTGGAAATTAGGACCATGCGTGGCAATCAGTTAGCTGAGGGGAATGTGCTCGAGCTTGTAGGTCAAGAACCCTGGGAGGACAAGGAGTGTGAATAGACACAACAATTAACATGATGAGTGATGCTGAGAGAGGATAGGGGTGTGGGGGACGGATGGCGCCAAGGATGGTGCCAAGGAAAGGTAACACCTTGCTGTTAATTGATGGTAGTTAACCACCAATCAGGGATTGCCTAGTATACAATGCTTAGCTTAAAGAACCAAACTGTTTAAAACACGCAGCTTCTGAAAATATATATAAAGTCGTGCTTCTCTACAATAAATCAACATTTGTTTGCATCAAACAGTGTCCTGTCTCTCATTGCGGGCAAGAGGGCAAGGGAAGTAATTGTACCTCCGTACTTGGCACTGGTGAGGCCACACCTTGAATACTGTTTTTGGTTTGGGGGCCCTCACTTCAGGAGAGTTGTAAAGGCACTGAAGCATGTGCAGAGCAGGGCAACAAAGTTGGTGAAGGGTCTAGAGAACAGGTTTTATGAGGAGCAGCTCAGGGAACTCGAGTTGTTTAGTTTGGAGGGGAGGAGACTTGGTGGGACCTTATCACTCTCTACAACTACCTGAAAAGAGGCTGTATGCAAGTGGGGATAGGTTGCTTCACCCAGATAACAAGTGATGGGGCAAGAAGAAATGTCCTCAAGGTACCCTAGGGGAGGTTTAGATTGATTATTAGAAACATTCTCTTCACAGAAGGGGTGGTCAAGCACTGGAACAGGCTGCCCAGGGACGTAGTAGAATCACCATCCCTGGAGGTGTTTAAAAGACGTGTAGATGTGGTACTTAGGGGCATGGTTTAGTAGTGGGCTTGGCAGTGCTACATTTATGGTTGGACTTGATGATCTCAAAGGTCTTTTCCAGCGTAAACGATTCTATGATTCTATAACACCAGGGATGCCAAATATTTTCAAGCTCTAAAAAGTATTATGACTGTAAAAGGCAACAGGTTTAAATTCATAAGTAGGGCTACTTAGAAATATACAGGTAATTTTTCATATGTTAAGTGTGGGCTGAACCTGCTTCCAGTAGATTTTACACACATAGGTGTCCTTAAATAAGTTTTCTCCTTGCTTAGGATTTCTGTAAATCTGAACTTTAAGAAATAGTTTGCTAAATTCAGCAACACTAAAGTTTCAGTTCTGCACTGTCACTTTTCCTCATCTTACTCAATAAAGAATTTATAATAATTTTTACATGTATTCTTACTAGGGACTGTTTTAACCTGTATATCATTCAAAAATTATAATTGTGTGGTTTGCTTTTTTTTTTTTTTTTTTAAAGCCTGCTATATTCTGAGCCGCAGACATTTTAAATTTCTTACAAATCTCATGCAAAACCCCCACCCCAACAACAAAACCAAGTAATATTGTTCAAGGCTAGAACTAAGAATAAATATATCAAGCTTCTCTCCAGGCTTTGTGGCATTTTAATGTAGGAATAAAATGAAAAGCACAGAAATTAATATTTTAACTAATAATACTGATAATCAGTATTATTAACCTTTCTTTTTTAAGATTGTGTTACACTTCCCATCACCACACTCCCTTGAAGACATTTCAATAAGGACTGTTTCTGTACTTGATATTATTAAATGAAGTTTTATGGAGGTCTTTGAAATTGAAACTGGAACCAAGGTCTTCTTTCTAAGTGATTGGTATGATCTCTTTTGTAGTCTGTTTGTCCTTTCTGGTTCAATGAACCATTGTCTCCTTCATGCAAAGTGAATTAGGACAGGAGTAATGATACCTTTTATAAGAGTTTATAATCTGTTGGCCAGGGCACCAGTACTGGATAGGTAGTTTTCAATAATCTCCTCAGGTGGTAGAAGTAGTGAAGAGGGAGGAATAAAAATCCTTGGTGTATATTCAGCAATTTATTTGTCAAATAAGATGGGATTGAGGAGGTGATTAAAGAGGAAAAAGGGAAGTCATACAACTTCTTTTCCTAGCAGTGTACTTTAAGGCAAGGGGTTGCTCCCTGCTCTTTTTTGTGTGTGTATGTGGTGTTAGAAATACAAGTGTGCATGCGTGTATATGTATAGTGTTGACTATTAACAAGAAATTTGAGAAGTTTTTAACTGTTCAATCTGTGTTTTCAACACTGAGTTGCAATTGTACAGGGACAGCTTTGTTGAGAGGGGAGAAAAGGAACGAGAAAGACTGTAAGGAAGGAGAATGCTCTATAAAGTGGCTCACTCAGATTGCTTATGCCACAATTCCATTAAAAAATATTGTATCCCAGAGAGTATGGGGGACCCTAGCAAAAATTTGTTCAGAAGAGGATTCTCAGATCTTTATATGAAAGGAAGAAAGGATGCCCCATGTGAACATGACTCTCAGAAAGAATATATTTTCTTGTATCTCAAAAGGTACACAGTTCCCTTTACTGAGTAGTGTAGGTTCCTTCACTAAGAATGTTGGCTTTTGTGGATTGTTTACCAAAATACTTAGTCCCCATCAGTTGTCCTACATGTAGTCCCGTGCTTATCTTGGATTGTTGAAATTTTTAGAGATCAAGTTCTTAACAATATAGAGTTGCCATACATTTACTGTTTCAGTGAGAAGTTTCTGTTGCAGATGTGAGCCTTAGTCATCCTTAGTGAAAATTATTCAAGATGGACAATGTGGCACGTGTCCCAACTATTGCCTATGTTTTACAACTGTAGTTGTACATTTACAATAACATACTAAATACAGTTCTGCCTTTTCCATCCCACTAAGCTCCATATCATGACAAAACATTTGGACCATAACTGATTGTTACAGTGTCAATGTGACTCTTAGCTAACAGTGTTGTCATTGCATATTACATTGTGATGCCAATGTATTTTTTAAAAACAGGATTTACAAGTATTAATACAAAAGGGACTTGTCTCAGTCTATGTAGAAGTAGCCTTAATTACTAAAATAATCTATTTTTTAAATATTCAGAAATACTGATAGTATGCTTCTGGTATCATATCTCCCTTCTTTCCCTTCTGTGGTGGTGGTGTCTCCCTCCCATCCCGTCCTCTATTTCCTTAACAAGGAACCACAAATTGCAGTGACAATGGATGTATCTGGTTTGTGATGACAGTACTGGCTTTAAATGGCTCTGGTGGTTTGCCTGGGGATCCCACAGAACAGGCAAGGGCTCTGACACCAGCCCAGCCGCGTGGGGCCTGGCCCGAGGCGAAGGCCTCACAGCCGCTGTGGCTGCAGGAGAGGCCGGGACGGCCCCTGCACGTGTCACAACGCCCCTGCCCCGTGCTGACACGCCAGGCCCCGCTGGCCTCCAAGGGCCGGTCAGCACAGAGTAACTGACTGAGTCCCACCTCGCTGTGAGCACAAACCTGACGTTTAGAATCCTCTGTTTTGAGGATGAAACTCCAACCACTGGATGGGTGGAGGCGCCTGGACCTCTCCCACCCTGAGCAGGGACACCTTGTTGGGAAGACTCGTGCCTCCAACTATGTTGGATATTACCTGGGAACACTGTTAACTACAGCACTGAACACTGAACTCGATCTTGATTGTTGCAGTAAGTGTATTTATCAACAGCAATTTCAAAATTGTTATATTCGTTGCCTTAATAAATCATCTATTTCTTTTTTCAACTTTGTGAAACTGTTTCAGGGAAAGTCCTTAAAGCAAACAACAACTTTGAGAAGTGGCTGTACATATAATTCTTTAGACTTTTTTAGACTCTTTATACCTATTGACCAAGTCTGAGTCTAGCTGCAGCTAGACTCTGCTCTGGGAAGGAGTTTAGAAAATAAGAGATTCCTTTCTGAATCTTGTGACTGAAATGGGAGGGCTGTCCCCCTGCCCCCCGGCCACTTGTCAGACCCTTACCATTTGACACAACACCTTCTTTCTGACAGTCCCAGTACCTGAGTTGAGGTTCACAGATGTTTTAAACCACTGCTGTTACAGAAAGAGTCCATGTTTCTCCCATCATTATCCCAGCCTGGGCTGCTGCTAGGTGCAGCTGCAAAACGTAATGGATGAGAAAGATGAACCATCATAAAGTAAAGTTTTTCTTTTCCATGGGCTACTTTAATCCAAGTAAGTCCACAGAAACTTGTGGAGGCAAAATGAGGCAGGACAGAAAAGACAAAAAGCATATCCAGTACTGGGGAGAGAACAGAGGATATTTTTGTTTTGTTCTTTCTTTTTAATAGTAGTATTAGTTTGTGCCATTACAAATTTGTTGTTAAACTATGGTTCAAGTTGCCAACCCTTGGGAATTAAACAAAACCGATGTTTACAATGTAAGTACACATTTTATTTGCTCTAATATATTGTTTAGTTTTACTTCAATTTTTTCTTACTTAAGAAAGATCATCCCATCTTCTGAAATAAAAAATCAGTATTAAGCCTCCTTTATCACTCATAAACTCTGAATAATATATGCAATTTACGCATATTGAGAGCTAACACTATCCAAGCAAGAGGACAGTCAAGTAAAAGTAACAGTAAAAGTTATGTCATTGTTTTCAAACAATAGTTTCTGATTTATAACTAATATTCCAAAAGTGGTAAACTTGAATATTAGACCAACTTAAGCCTCTGTAGAGCACTGCCTGGGACCACTTCCTTCCACTGGGTTTGGGACATATTGTAGCCAAAAGTAGGAGACTCATGGAGACAGGAAAAGAAAATAAGCAAAGGAAATTTGACTCTGAAAGTTGAAATATAATGTAAAGGAATACCAGATTCTGATTCTTCCTTCAGGTATATTATTTATTTTGCCTTTAAGAATTAAGTAACAGAATAGAAAGGAATGAGGGCCATCATATTTTATGTTATTCTGAGAGCTATATTTTTCTCATTAAACAAAATAAATATTTATTTTTATTAACCATGAAGGAATGTGTTTTAACAAAATGTTCAAATTATTGAATCACACCTGTACTTTGGACTTTTCAGATAACATTTATTATCTAATACACAAAATACTAACGAGTCTACTTTCAAAATATAGAATAACTTACCTATCATTCCAGCAAAACTTGTTTAGTTTAGTTATTGATATGATTTTTAAGACAATCCTCAAAATAGTTAATAAGATTGCAGTGATGATCTGGAACATATTTCTTACCCTTAAATTTCTGACACATTTTCATAGGTTGTTGTAAGTTCAGAAAGTTTGGTACAAAATGACACAAAAATTAAAATAAAATTATTGTTGCAACATCTAGCAAGCTGACAGTTGAGAAATTCTAAAATTGTGCATTAATGAGAACAAATATAACTCTTTATTCTATATTCTCTATATTTCATTCAATTTTTGCCTATTTCCTCCAAAAATATGTTTTCTCATAAAGACCAGACATAATATTTTTAGCTCAAAGAAATCATAGCCTTTTTTCCTCTTTTACCACAAATTTCTCATTACTTTTTTTTCATCCATGTAGAAATGCATAATTCCAAAGAAAATAAACTCTCTTGTAGACACAATCAACTGAAATAATGTGAAAAGGCCATTTCTGGGAAGTGGTGAATATATTTTGAAAAAAAACCAAAGCTTAAATATGCTGGCATGTATTTTTTTTGTATATGTGTGCAATTCTACTTTATTAGAGACTTTTTCATGGTATCTTAGACAAACAAAAATTAATTAGAACTATTTTTTCCTAGAGTCAATGTTATCATCACATATTTTACTTTGTAAGTAATTCATGACCATTACCTTCCTCTCTGTCCAACAAAAAAATAAAATACAGTTAAGACAGTGATGTGGAAACCTTTTATCTTACACATTGAAGTATTTCCAGCATCTCAGGGCTTTTATTATGTCTCCAATCTGTATGCATGTATGGCAAAATTTTTATTATACTTTTCCTTCTACTGCATCTGCTCTGGGTGTTATCAGATATATTTTTCAATCAGACTGATCAAAATGTGTTTCAGAATATAAGTGTATTTCTTTAGAAACTGAAGGTCTCTCTTTCAATTTCTATAAAATATGGAACAATATATACTTTTTTTCTTTCAGTACATCTCTTTCCTGCCTAGCTTCATTTTCACATAATTCATCCTGCTGACTAAAGGAAAGCAGTACAATATTTTTTTTTTCTTAAGGTATTTTTTTTTCCCTCCTACAAAGTTATAGAATCTGTGTAGAGTAATACAGGGTAGTAGAAAACTGGATCTTTATCACGTGTATGAAACATCCAGAATTTTGGTATATTAAATGGAGCTTAATCAAGAATGACCTGGGAAACAGGCAGAGACTTAAACTGCAGCCAGCTCAGCACCTGAGTTGAAACTTTATAAGTCATAAAAAACTCCTGATTTATATTTTGAAATAAATTAAAGATAATTTCAAAATTATGAGTCTAGTAAGAAAAATTATTGAAGTATTCTCTTTTTCATCCATTTAATTGCTAAAGTGTAAAAGCATATCAGAATATGTAGTTACATCTAAAAAAGCAGTAATGTTTTTAAAACAGAGATGGTGTCTCCACCTTACAGATGAAGGAGCTATGCCAAAGTTATTTCCCGCTTAAATAAAGATTTTCATATATTGGAATTTCAACTTTCAAATGGATACTGTACATAAGTTAATTTTTCTGCATAGCTAATATGTCTAGCAATGTCTCTGTTATAAACATCAGTGACTTATTGGTAATGTAACATAACTGAAATTATTAACAGATAGAATTAACAAAAAGGATTAAATGACAGAATTACATGCCAGCAGTTTTGCGCAGCAAATTACCAGGGCATAATTGCATAGCTCTGTATTCTAAAGTTCAAGAAACTTAAATGTTATTTAATTATGCATGCATTCACAGAGTTATGCATGTCAAAGAGAAATTTGAAGAAAACACAAAAACACCATAAAGAAGATGAAGGAGGAGGATGGCAGAGCTAGAAATTAATCTGGACTGAAAGGAACTCCTTCAACTCATCCCTCCATGAAAGAATACACATATAAAATATACAAGCAACATGGAATCATACAGAAACATGGAATGGTGCTCTAATTTTTGATACATAAACTGCCACAGTCTCTCCCAGATACTCTATTTTAATATATTTACTCAACAAAAGATATAGGTAGTGTATTTATAGCTCTGATGGTTTGGTTTGGGGTTTTTTTTTCCTTCTTTTCTTTCTCTCTTTCTTTCTTTGCTTATCTGCTGGGAACTGGACTTCCCAGTTAACTCATTTCTGAAAGATCACAGCTCATTCTGACATGAAAATTAGTTTCTCCTATTTAAGTAGCATAATTATGGTAGTAATTTCTTGGTGAAATTAAATGTTAATTTCAGGGATTTGAGCTTCAGTGTAAAATTTGATCCTAACTGTAAAATATTTACATCCTTCTGAAGTATGTCGGCATTGAAGTTGCTTTTTAAAGGTAGAAATAATTCATGTCTTTTTTCTTCCGTGGATTCTTCTTACTCAAAAGGTTATTCTTAGAGAGACTTGAAGAAATTATACTTGCTTTGACTTCTTATTTTAGTTCAAAGGGTTTGTTTGTGATTTTGTTGATTGATTTTTTGGTGAGATTTATGGATTATGGCATAAAGTGGCTAAAAATGCAGTGTTACTTTCACTTTGAATATTTGCAATATGTGGCTTTGAAGGTTCAAAGACAGGTAAAAGTATACTTATGTTTTCAAAAAGTGTTAGGTTTTGAGCCTTTTCTGCACTCCCATAAACTAATAAATTAACATTTTAAGACATTCAAATGTTAAAAAAGTTGGTAATGTTATTGGTTTCCTGAATGTCATAGCAATTTCATTATCTTTGATTGTTTTTTGGTTTATTTGGATTTTTTTTTTTTTTTTTGTGTGTGTGTATGTGCAATCCGTACTTTTGAAGCTGGGTAAACTTACAAAGTAAGCTAGTAATTTAAAATCCAAGAGCTCCAATCCCTGAAAGTCTTTTAAGAGACCTGAACTGGCTCAGCTACCAATTAATGCTTCAATGAAGTACTTTGATAGCTACTATCAAACACAGTATAAAACACTGTGAAGTACTAAGGGCAATAAGGTCAAAATGAGTTCATAAGTGAAAGAATATTCAATTAATATTTCTCTGTTCTGCTCTCTACTCAGTTATCCTTGGGGAAAAAAAAAAAGAAGAAAAAAGAAGAAAGAAGTAGCACAAAAATGGAAAATAAGTTTATAGGTTTGTTGTTAAAATGGAAAGACTAATGTAAAAACTGCCTTGTACAGGATTATTTATGGTACGTTAAAATGCTAATTATACTAATTCTGTGTTAATGATGATGACAGAAAGGCACAAGTTTGACTTAAACTAATTAAATATATCCTAAAGGGAAGAAGAAAAAAGAAATTGAGCTTCTCTAAAGCTGAATTTATATAATTAAAATGAGAAATAATGATAGAATATAAATACAATATTATACAGATCTATAATGGAAAGATTGTGCTGTAAGACATTTAAGGCATTAGATTTATATTTTAGAAGGTATAATAATCCATTATATAATGCTTGGAGAACATAAATTTACATAATTTTATACCTAAGTACAAAATCATCAGTGAACATTGCTAATATAGAAAGTAAATATAGCTACACTACATAAAATTTTAGAAGAATGGTTCTTTTCCTTTTCTTCCACCCTGTTGTGAGACATGAAGCAATTATCCTTTGGATCCTCATTGTGGACAAACCAAAGCTGATCTCAGCTTAGACAAAACTCTCTATTAGATCCAATAAACTGTACTCATTCAAAAGGAACTTAGATTAATGCTTACAATAAATATGTGTAGATGATAAGACAGGCTGAAAAAGTAGCATAGCTGTCGTAAAGTTACAATACAGACTATATTAAAATAAAGGTCTATTTTAAGTTCTAGTAATTTTATATGGTGCATAATATTTGTGGAATTAAGCTTTTTAACTGAATCTATAGACACGACCACTAATTTATGACTTCTAATTAATGTAAATGATATATCGTTAATGGTCTTTTTTTCGGCTAGTTCATTAATTTGCAGAACTTTATAAAGGAGAAAAAGTTGCTTCTTCTCAAAAGCATATGAAATGAAACACCAAACAGTAAAAATTTAACTGGAACAGGATCTTCTAGGAATATTAGCATATGGTCCTAGAAAAGCTGTAGCTTGGATGACCTTAACCAATGTGAGCATGTGAGTTTCTTTCAATTTAAGTGCATGTTTATAAATCTTACAACAATTTTCAGCTTTAGAACTTTATAAATCTGGGCAGAAGGACTTGTTAGGCAATGCCTCTGTACCCACTTGCACCAATAAGTAAAGGCCAGCCTGGGCAGTAACATTGGTTTCAGAGATTATTTGCAGTAAGGGCATGAGGCTGTTATACTCAAATCTTGTGGGCAAGGGGGAGCACACTATCTACATGGAGCCTGAATTTTTTTTCTAGCAAAATTAGTGTTTTAACAGTCTGATAGGCTAAATTGTTAGTTTAAATAAAGTAACACTAGCAGTCTAAATTAACACAGGAAAACCACATTAATGCCTTTGAAAGTGCTATACAAAATAATTTAGTAATGCCTCCTCCCTTTTCTCTGATGTTATGTTCTCCCTTCCAGTGAATGTAACAGTTCACTGAAATCCCAAAGTTGGCAGATTCAGCCTTCCTCAAGAAAGGAGTGGGGAAATAACATATGTTGGCAGCATCCCGAGGTCTTTGCCAGCAGGAGCCAGAGGGTCACAGTGGGAATTACCTTTTACTGTTTGCTACAAGGGAGCGTGGTATTGGTCTCTTATACTGTTTTAGTCTGGGGGTCCATTTGGCTTTCTTTTATATGCTTTCCAGCTCCTGCCTATTTTTTCTCTCTGTCTCCAGGGAAGGGATGAAAGCTGCTTCACAGCCCCTGCGCACCCAGTGGCAGAGCTGGAGCTCAGACAGTCTGGACAACGAACACTCAGCTATGTGGCACCTGGTAAACCCAGCTCAGCCTCACTCAGACCAAGGGCAGCCCAGCTACCCCCTGGAACACATCACAGCCTGACAACTCTGTTCAGTAATGGAAAATATACTCATGCTTACTGCTCTGCAAGAAAATGAGGTATGTACTATGTACAGTGGTGTGTAGGGATAATAACGTCAGTTGCCTATTAGATCCTGCCATGGATTCTCTCATTTTTCCAGTTCAGGAAGAGAAGTGCCTTGGGTTTTTCAAGGTTGTCATGGCACAGGTAAAGTAATTTGTACCACTGAGTTAATATGGTGCAAGGCATGGAAGAATTTGTTCAGCCTCTAGCAAGGCATGTGAGGTAACGCATTCCTGTCATGTCTACACTGTGTCTTCAGAGAGGCACTCCAGGATTACTGCCGAAGGACCTGTAGTGTGGATACAGATGGGGTTGTCAAGGTTTGAATAACAGTATGGGGTTCCTCCAACAAGGGGATAAGCACTCAGTAGTTGTGAATGCAGTTATTTATCACTGCTTTTGTAAATTTTCAGAATAAAGATATTGGATAAAATAAGTCCCTAACGGCATCTGTGGGGAACAGTGCTGGACATTATTTTCTCACCTAGATGGAAGTACTATTTAAAATTATCCTCTTCTGAGTTAGAAAGACAACTTTTGATTCATTTAATTGTATTTCTCTCCAAACCAATTTGATTTAATTTCCCCATAGGATATGCTATGACATAGCATCAAATACATTTTGAGAAATCCAGATAGATCTCCTGCATGGCCCTCTCATAGTTCTACAATTGTATCAACACCAGAAAAGTGATCAAGATGGCTTGGGACATTCAATCTCTATGAATACATTTATGATTGCATTTTGCAAGTGATTCAACTCTTTTCCAAATATCAGATCCATTCTTTAATAAATAATGTTGTGTGGATTGTATTAGCTACTAACATCATTTTCTCTTTCACTTTTTTTGTTTTAAGATGGCAACTCATGGGTGCTAAAGGTTTGGAAAGTTATTCTGTGCTCTGCAATTTGGTTTCTGTGGTTCATTCCCTGTCCACATTCATCAGGTAAAATGTAAACAAGTTTTGATCAAAGTTAACCTTTGTGGAAGATTTTTAATCACTTGTTTTTAATCTAAGTTGTGCTTTGTTCAATTCTAGTTTAGTTTCACAAACAGTAATTTAACCTTGGATTTTGGAATACTTAAGTGACCTCCTTGTAGGTCTTCCCACTTAAGATTTTCCTTAACAGCAAGATGTACTCCTTAAATCTTGCCCTTGAATATCTTGGTATATGGTTCTTTTGTTAGTTTATTAGCTTCTGAAGTGAAACCCTATTGCAATCCTCTTTTTTTTTTTTTTTTTTCTTTTTCTTTCTGTGTGCTTCCTCCAGCCCTTAACAAATTCATTGTCTAGCAACAACGCTGAGAATATATAAAATAGTTCCTACATTAGATCACACTAGAGAGTCATCTTGTCTGGTCTACTCTGTCTGACAGAGGCCTGTATATGAAACCTCAAAGAAAAAATGCAAAATTATGAACCAAATTCTATTTTTAGGAAAGCAAAATTTGGAGGATTATAAAACAACTAATAACATCAGCAGAAAGAAATAACCCTTCATAATATGTTAAAGCTATTTCTGTCCCTTCATGAAAATAGATGACATCATCTTATGATTTAGAATAATTAATTTTTAAGTGCTGGTAATTTCTAATAATTGATCATGCCAGGCAGATACACCCTTGGATTTTTAAATTATCTTTGCAAGACATTCAGCTGTTAATTTCTGAAGAGAAAAAGGTTTAAAAAGGTATAATCTCCTGAAACAGATATGGGCCTAGATGTATCCATCACATAAGTGTAGGCTTAAAAGAATTTAAGCTTATTTAAAAAAAAAAGAAAAAAAATTAAGATTTTCAGTAATTGGTCAGATTTTGAAAATGTTAAACTTTTTTTCTATTGTTTATACACCAATTTAAACTACTTTTATTGTACAAAAGAAGCCTAGTTTCTAATATCTTTTTTTTAAAGATAATGAAAAAGTTAACAGCATTTAAAATTTTTGCTATGTTTAGCAAAATTTGGAAGAATCTTAGTTGGTTATGTATATAAGATTAACATTTAATGCAACAGACATTATCAAGTGTCTGTTTATTGCCTATTATTTTGGTAAAAGAATAAAATAATTCTTATAGCTTATATCATTACTATCTACTACAAATATAAAAATTCCTTCTCTGATAAATTGAAACACTGTAGAATTTGTAATTACTTTTTTAATAAGAAAAATAAATAATGGTGTTTCTATTTTCTCAGCTACAAGCTGTACCCACCAAGGAAACATTAATAATACCAACACATCATTTTTCAGCTCTTCATCTAGCACTTAGAAACAAAATCATTATGTTTTATGAAACACTGTTTATAGCAAACTGTAATGACCATTGTGCTGTGAGCAGCATACACATTCCTGTAAACAGTATCTCGTGTTGCAGGGTTAAGAAATATCTAGTAAAGCATCAGAGTTTTCATCTTTATTTTATGAATGTTCTGTTTTGTAGGATAAACATAGAAACCTAGTATTAGTCAAGGCTCTATTCTGTGGTTAAAGGTTTTTCATCTATGTCTGTATTGTTACAGTACTGTTCTCGTTAATTGTTCAAAGTTTTTACTTTAGATTAATCAGGAACACACAAAAAAGATTCTTAATTAAACACCAAAAACTGTTTTGAGGTGAATAAAATATTTCACTTGACACACACTTTTACTTTCAGACACTTGAATTAAAAAGGAACAAAATGTTTCTGCAGACGTAACTTCGAACTTTTATGAGTTTAGTCATAGACTAGTGCTATTTTGGATATGTATTAAGTTTGGCCTTTTGGGTGTTCAACATCTGGTATATCTAGAAACTATACCTGCTGCATATGACTGAATTAGTTGGATCACAGAACTAGTCATTTAGAGTGGTCAATTTGATAGATTAGGCTCCTACTTAGATTAGTTTTGTTCCAGGTATTTTAAAAAGGTTAAGCTTGAATTATATTGGTATGGTCAGTGGCAAGCCCTACAAATACTAGCTAAAGCTGAATAGCAAATTTTGCATGCCCCTCAATCTGTAACCTGTAGGTCTTTATATTAAAGGATTGCTATATAAACCAATAAAATCTTCAAAGATTGATAGCTAGAATTGGAAAAAGACTTTACATGATCAAATATTTTATACATTCAAATGACTCCATTAATGGCAATTTATTCCATTTCCCTAGGAATTTAAATTATATTTGATTATGATACACATGATAAGTGATAGAAAGTGATCATCAATAATTCCACTTTTTATTAATAAAGTTCTAAAGAGTTTAATATACTGTAATATTTACATTTCACATATTTTTAAAATTAAATGTTAGGGAGTTTGCTACACATTTACACCCAAATATTATTATCTAGAAAACCTTTTACAGGTGTATGAAAAATAAGAAAAATCTAATAGAAGTTCCTTTCAGTACTGAAAAGCAGTTCTGCATGGCTAATAATAATTGTAATTATTTCCGCCCAAAAGATAAAAACAACTTCACAACTATTTTGACAGATTTTTTTGTTCTGGAAGTATGTGTTTAATATCCCCGTGCAAGATGCAGAAAGATGAACTTTTCTCCTCCACAAACAGAACAGCATTTTGCAGTATCAATTTAATTGAATTTGTACCATATCATTACTGTTTCTGTACAAAAAGTGTCCTAAGTAAAATTCAAGGGAATACATGCATGGTAAAGCTTTTGTATTGGTGGTGGAAGAGTTTTGGAAGAATAGGGGAAATAATAAGCCCTAAATTAAACAAAAAACCAAACCCCATATGTGCTTGTGTATGTATAAGGACAATGGGAGAGTTGGAAAAGAAGTATCAAACCATTTTTGTGTTCTTAGTTTGGGGAATGGAAATGCAATTTTGGGTATCTTTATAATGAAACCTAAGGAAGTAAGAATTAGATTAAAAATTATCTGAAATATTAGATTTAAATATAACAATTCTTGGGGTTCAATTATAAGGAAAAATACTAGTGGCATATTAAAAGTAGCTTCATAATCATAACATTATTTTGGCTATAAATTTAGTGACCACTGACATGCATACTGGTAGTGGTCAATACTTACTGCCATACCTACTTATAAGCAAGTATAAGTCTTAACATAGTTTAAGGGGTTAGTGGCATTGCTTGTTTGTTTGCTTGCTTGGTTTTGGTGTGGCTGCTTTTGCACTTTTTTTTTTTTTTTTTTTTTTTTTTTTAATGTCATCTTCCCTTCATTTTAGGCTGTTACTCAAACTGGTCCATAAATAACAAAACAGAAAACTTTCACCTTACAAAAGTACTGTTGCCACAATGGAACCTAGTGTAAACTCAAACTATAAAGCAGAAGCAAGTTTCTGAAGAGGGCTTAGAAACTGGCAGATCTGACTCACTGAAGGGTTGCTGAATAAAAAAACAGCCCAAAAAATCTGAGTGAGCCCAGAGGAAGTGACAACCAAGTACAAGAGGGAGCTTGTGTGAACTAGTTTTCTAATCCTCTTAAATAGTATAGCATATCTCAGTATCAAAGTACAAACTTTCATAAGGACACTAGAAAGGTTTAACTATGAGACTAGCAGTGTGATTTTATGTTAAAGGAATTGAAGCTGAAGTTAATAGATGGGAATTGCAATTATTTTTCTGAAACAATCTGCACTAGTTAAATATAGTCAGTGACAGCAGGGAGATAATGTTTAAGTCCCAAGACTAGAATACAATAATTCTTGTGTATCCAAAGCATTACCTGGTGAAAAGCAAGAATGATAAATATTTACCATTTGTTTAGTGGAATAAGGACATAAACAAATAACTATTTCACATGACCCATGTGTAACTTGTTACTTAGGAAATGAATAAAGGAAACATGAGAAAAAAAAATAAAAAGAGCATAAATAAACAACAAAAAACCCCAAATAAATTAATAAATATGAAGGTCTTTTTTTCAAAATAGGACAACTCATAAATGTAATCTCCCATTTGGGTAGGTGATTAATCCGCACTTGTCAAGTCCCCCACACAGTGTTTTGCTAAGTTTAATAATGATCCTGTGAAATAACCTAGAGCTTTAGTTGACAAACAAGTATTAGTGTTGCAAGTGACTTTGTGACTTTCTAGACAGTTTGCAAAATAGATTCAAAATAGAGAAATTGGATATATTATTGCTATTCACCATCACTTTTGAGAGAGAATTTTTATAGCTGTGATTGACTTCAGATGAATAGCAGCATCAATTAATTCATTTATTTTAGTTGAGCCATTTACTTTAGTTATGTCCTGGGACAACATGGCATGCTAAACATGCTGTCTTTTGTCAGGGCAAGAATATTAAAATTTTGCGGAATTCTGTGGAAGCCTTCTTGTCTTTTAATTTTAGCCTTTCTTTGCAAGTAAAATAATTGTGTGCTCAAATGCATATGTTTTAAGACTCGAGATTTCTCCTTGACTATTGCCTCTTTTCTATTATGTCGAAACTCTGTGCCATGCATATTCTTGGGTATTTTTTCTGTTAAACCATGATACAAGAAAAGACAGAATAGAACATATGTTCAGGATTAACTCCCTCTGAGGACCAAAACACTCATTCTGACAATGTCTGTTTCTCAATCTATAATTATATTTTTTAAGTTAGACTTACAAACAACTGTTTCTTCCAAGCCTGAACTCCATTATCTTGAATATCAGAGCCACATATGTAACAAATGTAAAAAGGTTGTATTGCTTGTAATAACTGAAGTAATTAAATTTTCTGAGTGACCATGGTTTGACACACCTCCATAAAATTACCCAAACATCTTTTCTACAATAGAAGATGGAATGCTTGATTATTCCCTGCCCCTCCCCCCCCCCTCGAGTTATTGCACTTGAATTTTTTCTAATAATTTTAAACAAACAAAATGTAAATGTTCTCGTGTAAATTTAGTTGCTTTGAATGACCCAGAAAAATCACACCTGAAAAATCAATAACACTTATGAATACCTTGAGAATCATTCATCAAAACAATTACATTTTTACACAGTACATGAAAAATATGGATGGGATTGCTCCCACTAAATTATGATGGACTACATTATAAAAGCATAATAAATTAGGGGGTTCCATTTTATTCAGTTATGACATTAATATGTTTGACCTTACTCTAGTCAGTTCCCATTAAAAATATTTTTAGGATCATAGTAGTGTTTTTAAGGTAGCAATGTGTGTTCTAGTGTTTTAGATACAGGACCATATTTTTAATTTTCTTTAACAGCTGCATGAAGACATCTAATACCTTTACTGCATAGGATTAATGTCTTTAGCAAGGAATCTTATTAAAGAGTAAAACTGTTCTGTTAATATAATATGGATTTTCCCTTGTGCCAGTTATGAACTCAGCAAATTAATTCCCAATTCTGAAAACTGTTAAGATTGTATGGAGTAACTTTATCACAAAATGAAAATGCCACTACCACAGGTTCATTAATGAATCCTATACCAGTTCAAAACAGTAGTAATTTGAAAATCTTCTTTTCCATGACTGAGGTTTTGCAACAGACTTGTGTTTATTAAACGCACACTTCAAGTAGCCTGCTGTCTCCTTTCAGGGACCAGGAAAGAATAAGTCAAGTTAAGAGGAAAGAGTTTGGCTGATGTCCTTTTATATGCTTTTGAATAGAAATTAGCCGTACTTGGATATAAGAGGTAGAGAAGATTGTACTTGTATTTTTATTGCTACATAAAAAAAGAAAAATCAAGTTGGTGATTCCTGTTCTAATGCTGATAGGATCTGAAGGTGAGATTTAAGTCAGGGGTAAATTGCTTCTGTGTAGAGAGTATTTTTCTTCCTCTTTAATGTACAGAGGGGTCTGTTCTGTGTGTTATTTGGACAATAGGACTTATTAAAGCAGAGGAAAAATATTTTGCAGGAACAGATGAAATTAGAACTTGTTATTTTCTGTTCTTTTCATAGGTTACATTGTTTTACAGGGGGCTGATCTTTCCTATAGTACTTCATTTTTTCCCATTGGGTATTCAAAAAACCTTCAAAGATTGGACATCTTTTGATTTGTTAAGAGATACTGAGGGTCTATATTTAATTGCTCAAGGTTACTAAATCTGGACCTAGGCTGTCACCTTGGACAAGAGAAGGCTTGGGGGAATCTAGTTTGCAGCCTTTTACTATCTAACAGGTAGTGGATAGAGGACATGGAGTCAGACTCTTAGAGGTGAACAGTGGGAGGATATAACACAGTGGTGACCAAGTGTTTGCAAGGCAAACCCAAAGGTAACAAAATCCTGTAACAAGGATCATTAAGCACTGGAACGGACTGTTTGGAGATGTTGGGGAATATCCGTTCTTGGAGTTTCAAAACTTAAGTGAACATAACCCTGAGCAAGACAACCTAACTTCTGGCTAGCCAAACGGGAAGTTAGGCTTTCAGTGGGAGGATGGATGAGCTGACTACCAGAAATCCATTCCAAAAGAAATTATTGCTTGGAATCTATGTAAAGAAATAGTGAGATATACAAACTCAGCTGGAGGTTTGGTTGATTATTTGTTTCTTTTATACAAATAATGTACTACTGTGAAATCTATTGCCTGCATACAGTGGTCAAACTCATATTTTTTCTTGTTACAGTGACTCAAAATTGCATGTATAGTTCTATCACATAGGATTCCCTCAGAAATGTCTGGATCAGTTAATTACCTCTTTATTAGGGCTCCAATGAATAGCATGATCACAGTGTGTTAGTAAGTGCAAAAAAAAATTCAGGTAAGTTGTGCTTCTTTGGTTGTGACCACTGCAGCTGACACACGTGTACACATGCCAGCAGCAGAGTGAGCAAATTCATTTGTGTTCAGATCACAAAATCCAGTTTCTTCCAAGACACAAGGAAGGCATCCATTGATGTTGAATCTGTTTCTTACATAGGTGCTTGTTCCATTATAGGCAGCAAATGTGTAATTTCAAATGCAAATTTGAAATGTATTTGTATTTGTGTCTGATCCTTATTTTCTGAGAGTATTCAGGTATAACAAATTTCCATTGGCATCAGCAAGTGTGAGGTCAGTCTGTGAAGTACTATATGTATTGCAATTCATTTGACACCTTTCAGTTGTACCTTTATCTAGAGTCTTACTTTAACTACTGCTGATGGCAAATGAAAAGAAGACCTCTCTAATCACATTTTATATGTGGTTAGAGTGGTCTTCATTTGCCATCAGTAGTAGTGGTCTGGTGTTTGAGCATCCTGACACTTAAAACCATATTCTGGAAGTGTGGTGTTGAGGGAGATAAAAAGGGGATTCAGCAGCAGAGAACTATAACTTGGCTCATTTAGTGTAGTTTATATCTCACAAGTTTTATGGAACTACTTCATTGAAATTCCCAGTTATTGGCATCATTAGCTGAGGAAAATCTTATCCAATGCAAATATTGCACCATTTTTTTTTTCCATTTTTCACCAAGGTTGTATTTTGACATCTGGATTTAATTCTAGCAACTGATTAAAAGCAAAAGAAAATGCACGGAATCCTTATTATAGTATGATTTTCTAGCTTTAAGTTGTCACCACTATTTTCTGCTTTCAAAGCAGAGGAAAAGCTAAAAGCTCTTCTTTTAAGATGTAATTCATATACAGAAAAATAAAATACAGGGTTAAAAATTGGTACATTTTAAACCTCCTTTTTCTCCCTCTTATAAACATATTTTGATTTTTATTCTACAATTGGGTTGTAAATTCAATTATCTTGGGACCATTTTGCATAGTATTTTTAGAAATACGGTGCAAGCTTACTTTTTTTTGATTGATTGGGTTTTTATGGTTTTGTGGTTTTTTTTTTTAAATGTGACTTGCACATGGTTGACAAAGAAAATATTAAATGTTGGTATTTTATATGCTATGGTCCAGTTACCCATCATCAGCCTGTCAGGAATAATCTTATTAACTCTGGGCTTTTGTTTGAACATTGTGCTTCATACTTTGCCAGTTAAGTTTGATTCAAATTTCTTCTCCTTCTGTTCTCACTCTTAACTGAGATACTGACAGAAATCTTGGCTGGTTATTTTCTAATGGCATGTTTTCATTAATGCTCTCTTGCCTTCTTGCAAGCAGGCTGACAAGAATACATAGATTAGAAAGCCTTCTAGTATAACCTCCTAGTTCTCAAATCCCACAGTCTCATTCCTTTATATACTTTCCAATTAGAGTGAAATAAAAAATCCCACTGTATTAACTTATTCAATTTTTAAATTGGTATTAAAAGAGAATAGGTAACATCCTACTGTTTAAATATTTTATGTGCGTGCAATTTCCAGAACCACTGAAGAGAAATGAATGGTATGTATCGCACCACACAAAGCAGAAAACAGGAAAAAAGGTGTTGTAAGCACTTTGTTGATTGTGACTGGCCAGAGTTGTTTAAATTTATGCTCTTTGTAATCTTTTAAATAAACTTCTTTAACACTCAGTAACAGTTGTTTGTGTATTTTGCATAACATTTTGGTGGGAATGTTCTTTTCCTATACCTTCAAAATGTGCAGGTTGGTGATCTCAGCGTATTATGAGACAAATGTTACACTTAGTCCAGTCACTCATTTCTAGCAGTGTTTGATGTCACCCAGAGCTGGCTCAAAGCTTCTCAAGAGTTTTCACCACCACCCCACCACCCTCCCTCCACACACACCCCCCACTCATTTACTTATTTATTTGTTTGTTTATTCCTCCCCCCTGGAGTGGGTTGCAGTCAGAAAAGTGTTTCATTTCCCTTTTAATCTCCTTTGGATTTTAATTATTTATGGAACCTGACATTTATTAATTTATTCCTTTACTAGGAATATCCACAGAATAGGAACATGGAAAAAGGAGTTTAGTTAATCTGCAAATTTCCAAATGTCTATACCATATCTATATTCTGAATGCATATTTGCCATTCTGTTACCTGAACACATTTCTCCCAACTCCTTTGTTTCCTATTTTGCCCATCCTCCTAACCTGTGTTTTAAGCTATATATCACTGATGACAGAAACAAGCTCTTAAAGAGCAAGGTCCTGAAAATACTTGACTTTCTGGAGAAATCACAAAAGGGAACACTGTGTAGCAGACACAGACATATGTCAGCAGGCAAGTGGTAGCTTGCTCCTGTGCAAAGCAAACATTTTTGCACTTATTTGCCTTTACGTGCATGAAAATAATTGTTTGGGGCCTCAATCTATATAGCTGGCAAGTCATCTGAAGAGTCTGGGAGTTACAGCTTGGCTACCTCTGCAGAGAATTATTTTGGGGAAATCATCCAGCATTTTCATGATCATCTGAAACAAGCCCTTTTTGTTTTGTTTTGTTTTGTTTTGTTTTGTTTTGTTTTGTTTTGTTTTTACTGTCATTTGTGTCGCTTTTCTCACCAACTGAGCAACCTTCCCTAAATTAAACTGGAACAATCAATCTTTTTTTCTCCTTTCCTTTTCCTTTTTTCCTTTTGAAATCAGTATTAGAAATCAGAGCATTCACTTGGTCATTAAATAGGGCACATTTTTTGGCAAGACCTCTTCAGAGTCTTCTCTGAGTGGCTCACTGGTCAGCTCAGATAGTTGTATTAAGGTTATGAACCAAAGCAACATGGACAATGACAGTGCAATTGATGCAATTGTACTTGCTTTAAACTCAAGAATTTCTTAAAAGGACTTTCATTAGGTGAATGCCAACGTGTCTGTTTGTTCAAGAAATAAATTCTTTTATACACAAGAATTCTGAATTCATCATTCAAAGCCATTGGAAAGGAAAAAAAAAAATGTTGTGGAACCTTCTACTACCTCACGGCAGGAGCTTGGTTGCACACATGCACATGCAAACATATCTTCAAAGGTTGCTATTTTTATGACCTTTTCAATAGATTGGGGGCCAATTAATAGTTAAGGAATAGTTATCTGATTACATTTGAATGTGAACTTGCCTTTCTTTGTACCTCCTACTGACTTGTGGTATTATGAAGCACTGCACTGGTTCTAAATAGTTAAGTCATACTGTATGAAGTCATACAATAATATCCTGACAAGACTGATGCAACGATTTATGCGATGTTGTAGCTTGATGTGTCAGCCAAGGAAGTAGAGCATACACAGATGGATCTCATCTGTAAATTGCTTGTGCATGTGGAGTTTTAAGAAAAATAAAAATATATTTCATAAAAAGCAGAGAGTATGAGAAAAACTACTTTTATACTAAGCCATAAGGTTTAGAAATAACTGTTAGACTGCCATATCTTCTTAGGCGCTTCAGAACTGTGAATACTGGTAAACTTGTGTAAAAAAGGGTAGTGAGATATATATAACAAATAAAGTATCCTTGTTGTAGAAAGAGCTATTATGGATCCATTTTGAGAAATGCACAACAGGAGTCTTCTTCACAGAAGCCTTTGAGGTCATAATGGAGTCTAACACCTTAAAAGTCAAGAAATGTATGTAGTTGGTGGGGAAAATTCAAACTAAAACTGCATTTTGGTATATTTCCTCTTGTATAGTGTTCCTGGTGTCAATGCTAAAAAATATTCACTGATACACATAGAAAAGGAAAGCAAAACCTGAAAGTTTTGAAATGTCACGTATAAGATGAGCAGCAGGCAAAATTATCCTGGCAAAACCCAATTAAAAGCTACCTGTTAAGTACTAGCTACATGTACAAAACCTAATTTCTGTTAATAAAGTACAACTTTTTAGGCTTATTTATACAGCTTAAGAACTGTTTCTTCAGTGGGCCTAAGCATGGGAGTAGAAAACACTGAGGGCATTGTAAGTAAGGATAGTTGGCATCTGATGGATTTGCCTTTTACTCCGATGGATTTGCCTTTTACTCCTGTGCTGGAAGATTTTATGGTAATTATTCAGTCATGTAGGTTGTGTACAGTGTTTAATGGTGTCCATCACCTCCAGCTCCTTTAAGAGCTTTTGAGGCTAGAAGAAGCAGTAACTGCTTAATGTAAATATCTAAAAATGTTTTAAACAAGAGTGGCTGTAAGACAATAAAACTACAATTAGCTGCTAAATTTAATGCCATGTCCTAGATTTTTGAAGGACGTTGTTCAGAATGAATACTTATTTCCATGTTTTAGTACCATTTCTTCTAGTTATACTTTAAGTTTTCTGTCATATTACAGCATTCTTAGAGAATTAAAATACCTGCTTGTGTTCAAGGTAAAAATATTTTTAATTGTATGTTTTCTTAGAAACTATTCTGAAAAGAATAGTAGCTGAAGGCAAAGAGGTTAATGGATCTCCTGATTAATGTGCCATTCTTCTAATTAATTTAACTAAATCATAGTAATTTACAAGGACCTAGTTATAAATATCTTGTATTACAGATAAAACTCCTGGAATTATGAAAAGGAGACTGTCAGCAGGATTTTAGTCCTTTGTAGGAAAACAAACTGTCCTTGATAATTAGGAAAGAATTTGCACATAAAAGGGTGTTAATTTTTATGTGCCTCTATAGAAGTAATGTAGTAATACTACATTTTTAATATTTTCTCTCCCATCTATTATCTTGCCCTGGTTGTTATGGATATCACACAATTAGAAGATTACCCTTGTTTCTATGTTCTACTAATACATCAAATGGTGATCCATGTCTTTTACTGAAAGAAACATTAGAATCGGTATTTTAGAATATCTCAGTTACAGTGAGAAATGTGCTTTTAAAATACCTCAAACTTTTTCATTTATTAATAATAAGTAAAATTCATTGCAATGAATTTCTTGAAGAAAAAGCACGTTGTTTTCCTGTACTTTTACATCTATAGCTTCTAAATTTTCTCAGAAAGTATGAAACAGATAAGTATAAAGTTTAATTTAAAAATCACCACTTTGTTATGATTAATTAAATTGATATCGTCTTATAGCAGTAACAGAGTTAGGTGTACATTTGCCCTATATTAACATGTCATTTTCGGGGTAATGATCGCATGGAGTTCTCTTGAATGCCCTAAAGTCAAGATGCCTTCCAGGAAGACAGCGGTCAGTAGATACTAATGAGACCAAAGGCCTAACAAATTGATAAATACTAAACTAACACTAAACCAAATAAGCAAGTGGAAGTGTTGTCTATACTTACTCAGTTCCTCAGAAAACAATAGTAGGGGGCAGCAATGTAGGAAGAAAATAGCTCTCTGTGTACTTTCTTTGCCCTCCCTCTCCCCCTCTTTTTCCTTCTTTAAAAAAAAAAGAGAGCTTTTAATCTGATAACAGTTGAATAACAAAACCTTTTGTGCTTCAAAACATTAGTATGTTGTTGTAATTGTTCACCTATTCATAAACATAGGAATTTTCACATCAGTTTTCACTAGTGAGATGGTTGCAGTTAGAATTCCACACTGTCTAGGGGGTCTGTCTTTTCACTGTGTTTTACCAATGAACTATTAGATATATTTATCCCTACTGTTCCCCAATGTTATGGAAGTATTGTTTAATTGTTATTGAACAGCATGCTTCATATATTCTTCCAGATTAAGTCACCTAGAAAATGCTAGCTCTGATATTGAAAATGCATTTTGGACCAACTGTCCTTATACCTGTAAATCACATGGGCTTCAATATTACCTTAGGAAGAACCTGTGGAATGTGTATGACCTGATGATCAGGTTTACAAGAAGTGGTCCTATTTCTGGTAGGTACTATCATTGTCATTTGGACACCGCAATATCAAATGTGATGACAATACCTGAATGCATGTCAGATTGAAACAGGTGATGATGTCACAATCCCACAGCAGGTCACTCTTCCTGTTTCCCCACTTCACTCTGGCAGTGTTATTCAGACCACTTGCAGAATTTAAGATCTGTATAATATCGAGGCTTTACAGGCTAGCACATGGAATATTTGTTTACAATAATTTTACCTTTTGAAATACACGTTATAGTGTTAACTTGGCATTTCCCAGGATATGATTATTTGGCATAGTTACACAAGGCAAGTGCATGTCACAGGGGGGATAATGGAGAGATTTCTTTAAGAATAGAAACTGGATTCTGTTGGAAATCATTCTTCTTGTTTGTTTGTTTTGTCCTTCCTACATAAAGTCTCCTTCAAGAAAAAGGCGGTACTCGCTATGTGAAAGCATACTTACCAAAGAATCTTTTTCTTTAAATTGATACAATTTTTGATGGTATATTGAAGTTCATTATTAGAAAAAAACACAGCAAAGAGAACAGCTTGAAAAAAATAGGTAACAATGGGGATTTAAAAAATAAGCTGAGTGTTTTAACTATAGAATTGCACTAAATAGCCCTTCTGAAATCTTAACTTTTAACCCATTGGACTTAATATCTCTGGTTACACTACTCCATGTGAGGTCAAATTTCAGGTGGTGCTATTAGAGCAGATTTCTGATTAAGTAGCTCTATGCATTTCTTTCGAGATGCAGGTTTACAAATACAGAATTTTATGTTAACATGTATTTGGGATTTTACAAGATATAGGTACCACTCATTCCATTAAAATGGATTTAGTAGTCAAATCTATTGAAAAATCCTGAAGACTCAGGGATCTACCTGAATAGATATGAACAAAATAAAACTTTCACTGATTTGTTAATTTTGTTCAGCATCAGAATGAATACATTAAAAATGAAGGAACTTCTCACATTCGCGTAACAACCTCACTTCTTTATTATGGCTTTCTTGATAATGGGCCCTTATGTTTTCACAGAGTAAGCTTGTAAACCTTAATATTTACCACATACTGTTGCACATCAAGTTGGTAATAACAAAATCCTGAAGCAGATTATGTGATTTGATGTTTCCTTTTGTCTATTTGGTATGGATTTGATAATGGAGTCTATGAATTTAATTGTCTCTTCAGATTACTAGTAGGATGTCTTACTGTCAGTTGAATCTTATATTCTACCCTACAAGCGGATACATGATATTTTAAAGAAAGATCTCAGGAAAATTTGATTTTGTAATTCCATTAACACTGAGTTATACTTTCTTGGCCTTTGTCTCAACAGATGTAATGTTTCACAGGACCCTCGGTTAAGCCCTTTTGACATTGTAGTCAAGTAAGAATGTATCACAGAAGCAGATAACAACTAATAGTAATTTATGAATTTTAGGACTGGGTTGAGTTGAGTTGGGTTGGTTGGTTTTGTGGGGTTTTTTTTGTGTTTTGTTTTTTTGTTGTTGTTTTTTGTTGTTGTTGTTGGGTGTTTTTTTTTTCCTGTAGCAGGTTTAATTCCATTTCAGTCCCCCCTTTGATGACAGAGAAGCTAATACTGTCATGTGTGGAAAACCAGTGTTTCACAGCTTGTTGACAATTGTTACACTTCATTTGCTACTTCTCGATAGACCTTTTGGCCACTAGGCCCTATGGAGTTTTCGCAGTTTGAAACTACAAGAAAATACTTAGATGACCTCTACTGCTGCTCTAGCAAAACGTGGTTGATTACTCTTGGTTATGTCAGTGAAGCTAAGAGAGTCCACATACTTTCAGAACTGCACTTTGGGAGCAAAACTGAGCCTCAGTCTCCTATAAACTTATGTCATCATCTAGATATTCAGAATTTATTTGAAAATCCCAAAATGTCCAAACCAGGAAGCTTAAATGAAGGGTTTTGGATATCCCTGTGACAGCAGAATTCTCTCAGGAAGAGTGTCAACATGGATGGTAGAGAAAGAAAAACAAACTGCTAGCTATAGTGTGAAAACAGCAGCTCAACTTTAGCTCAAATTTAATGTGAAAACCCAACAAGGTTGTCATGAGTTGTTTACATTTGTTGTTATCATAATCAAGTTTAGCAATTAGTATTAAGAGGGATTTTTTTTCTCTCTTTTTTTTTTTTTTTAATAGATCAGACTCAAGAACAATGCTAATATATAATTTCATATTTGGAAATAGGAATAGTATACAAAGGCAAGGGGTGTAGTGAGTTGGTTATAAAGACCTCAAAAGCTTATTGCCTCCAATTAAATTAGCTGAACTCAGAATAGTATTGCTCAACTAGGAAAAAACCTGTAAACTTTGGAAAATGGTGAGCTTCACAATTTAAGTTGCATGGTTATGGGTGCAAGTGTAACATACTTGGAAATAAGGAGTCATGTCCTTTACAGTATGACTATGGCAAGAGACAGACGTTGTAGCTCATCAAAGTGAGGTAGTCAAGTTTAATGTTTGATGACTTAGGTAGAAGTCTGTAGGAACTTTGTAGTTTGCTTGATTAAAAAGGAAATAATTTGGAAGGAAGGGAATCATGATGTGTTAGGCCAATCACTGCTCTTATGTAACTTGTTTCAGTGAGTAGATAGTTGAAATTAAGAGCAGATTTTGACCCACTAACTGGCACGAATATATGCTTTGATTCTGTACAGTTCAGAGTCACTAACCTCTGAAAATACCTGATGTTCTGAGGGTTACAACTCTTTTATTAAATCTGGCAGACTAATTTATCCTATTCAAAGACAGATACGTCAGAATATGAAGCTTCCTCACCTCTCTGACATCAACAGTTGCATTTGCTGGTTGTTGTGGGTTTATTTGAAAATGCTGTTAGTGCATTTGCAAAAAAAAAAAAGTGGTATAATATCTGCTGTTAACACGTTCAAAATATTTGCCATTCTAATATGTGAAATGCTAGCTTTTCTCTGCAAGTTTGCAAAAAGGAATGAAATGAAGATAAATATAAAGCTAACAATTACAACTCTGTTATGAAATTGTTTTGAATAGCCACTTTATATACTCCTCTGAATTCAGAAGAACAAAAGTTGGTCTCTGCTTCTCTAAAGTAGAAAACTACCTAAGAGACAGTCATACATGTGTGACTACACTTATATATGATATATAGGCTTATATTGTATTTCAGAACATTAATTCCATCAGTAACTAAACTGTCATTGTAAAGCATGAGGGTTTAGCCCTTTTATTTTCTTTAATTTTATTACAGAACTAAACCCCTGTCTCTATCTTAAATAATCTATTAATAGATCAATCAGATTTTTCTTCATAAATTTGGAACATGCTTGCGTTTTGAAAGGCGAAGATTTGCAGTGTCACTTATTAAAAGTTTGTATACAATTTGAAGTGGGAACATATATTGCTTCTTGAAAAAATTCTACTTATATCTATGTAAAAAGCCCTAGCCCCCTAAAATTTGATAGAATAATTTTTTAAAAAAGGTGTTTTGTTTCCAAAGGAAGCAAGCAGTCACAATTTTCAACAATACTGCTTCTTTTTTAAAGAAAGGAACAGTTACCCATTTATATTTACAATGTTCTTCAGAAAGATCAAGCAGTATAATTTTGTGAAGTATTTGTAATGAAATTAAGTGATTCCAAATACTCTCAAACATATATTTTTCTACTAATCTTACCATATATTTTACATGTAGGCATAAAAGCCCAAATCCATCTTGATTTTTATGTAATGTATATGTCAGGTTAAGGAAATATCCAATTGAATGTTAGCTCTGAATTTTCCCAACTTTTTTTTTTTTTTTCTTTTTTTTTTGAAACATACCCAAGGAATGGAATAAAGAGGCAACAGTAGGTGAAAACACACAATTGCCTGTAGGCTTTCAATATTTTTTTTTGATGATATTCTTACATTTTTAATGTGATTGGACTAAAATACTAGCCAGCTTGTCTCCTGTGTTGTGTTAAATTTAGCCTGAAACCTTTCTGGTAAGATTTTGAAGCCATATGGTCTTGTTAGTATTTCAATAAAAGACTTCCTAAGAAAACTCAGATGCTACTGAGTAAGTCTGTTTCAGCTTCCTTCCCTTCTGTTTTTCTCAAATTAATCCTTCTTTTGAACAAGGGTACTGGCAGTACTTCCTTCAATAACATTCCAATGGAGTTTCAAATCATTTGAGATTTAGACCTGCAGTAGAGTAGTTTGTAACCTTAATGTAACTCCTTTCTCTTCCTGAAATCTGACTGCTTTTAGTAGAATGGTGCTGTTTTCTCAGATCTGTGCACTTTTTTTTTTGTTTGCTGGAGACCTTAAATCCATATTGATAATTGCTATAAAAAGATGTTGATAAAAAATCCATATTGATAATTGCTATATATAGATGTTGATAAAGGGTTTAACTTATATGAAGTAGGGCTCTTTGGAAAAACATTTTAACATAGAGCAGAGGAGGCAATAGGTGAAGGAAAAACTTGTATGATTTTGGTAGAAATTATTGGAATAATTTTCTACATAATTAAATGTAGTGGTTTTGCGTGGCAAGATTTTGGTAGCAGGAGGGCTACAGGGGTGGCTTCTGTGAGAAGCTTCCCCTATGTCCAATGGAATCAATGCCAGTTGGCTTCGAGATGGAGCTGCTGCTGGCCAAGGCCAAACCAATCAGCAATAGTAGTGCCTTTGGGATAATATGTTTAAGAAGTGGGGAGGGTGGTTGGGGCATATCTGTGCAATGATTGCAGCAGAAGAGAGAAGTGAGAATATGTGAGAGCACCAACCCCTCAGACATCAAGGTCAGTGAAGAAGAGGGAAGAGGTGCTCGAGGTGCCAGAACAGAGATTCCCCTGCAGCCCACAATGAAGCCCACGGTGAGGCGGGCTGTGCCCCTGCAGCCCATGGAGGTTAATGGTGGAGCAGATATCCACCTGAAGCCCGTGGAGGACCCCATGCTGGAGCAAGTGGATGCCTGAAGGAGGCTGTGACCCTGTTGGAAGCCTGCGCTGGAGCAGGCTTCTGGCAGGATCTGTGGCCTCGTGGAGAGAGCAGCCCAGGCTGGAGCAGGTTTACTGACAGGAGTTGTGACCCCATGGGGGACCCACACTAGAGCAGTCCATTCCTGAAGAACTGCAGCCTGTGGGAAGGACTCCTGTTGAGGAAGCTCATAGAGGACCGTGTCCTGTGGGAGGGATCCCATGTTGGAGCAGGGGAAAAGTGTGAGGAATCCTCCCACTGCGGAGGAAGGAGGGGCAGAGACAACATGTTATGGACTGACTGCAACCCCCCTTCCCTGTCCCCCAACACTGCTTGGGGTCAGGAGGTAAAGAAATCATGCCTGGGAGGAAGGGAGGGGTGGAGGGAATGTGCTTTTGAATTTTGGTTTTATTTCTCATTATCCTACTCTAATTTGAATGGTAATAAATCAAACTAATTTCCCCAAGTCAGTCTGTTTTGCCCACGACAGTAATTGCTGAGGGATCTCCCTGCCCTTATCTCAACCCATGAGCCTTTCATTATGTTTTTTCTCCTCTGTTCGATTGAGGAGCTGACTGACAGAGCAGCTTTGGTGGGCACCTGACATCCAGCCAGGGTCAAACCACCACATTAGGTAAAATACTTTTGCATTTTACAGCCTATCTTTGGTAAAAGATTAATACATTCCTATTAGAATTTAAAGATAAAAGCTGGCCTTAATGAAATCTGGTTTCTCAACAAATCCTATATTTTGTAACATAGAGTTTAATACTTTTTAGAAAACTGTGATACAATTAGCAAACCGTATCAAAGCAGACCATAAAGAACTGGGGAGGAGGAGTAGAAAAGGAGGCAGTTGTGCATGTAAAATCTATCCAGTTCAGTCTTTTTTTGTTGATGTTTGCTGATGACAAACTGGTTGGATGACACTTGGCTTTGAGGATTTGAGATTTGGCTTCAGGTGTGGCATTTTTTGGCCTGAGTATTGCTGGTGATACCCCAAAAGAAACTGAACAACTTCTCAGAGTAAAGTTTCCAAGTCACTTAGATCCTGTAGGTTTAAAACTCCTTTGAAATCTAGCTGAGGATATTGCTTTTTTAATATCTACACAAGTATTCAAAGAACTGGGTTTGTTTGTTCATTTTTTAAATCTGGCACAAAATTATCTATTAGTGAAAAAAAAAATTGTTTACGTAACGTTTAATCTATATAGGCTTATGTAAATGTTTAATCTTTTGCATTTTAGATGTCATTAATAATTTCTATCAAACATTAATAATTTCAAGGCATAGAAATGAAGCTGAAGGAGGTGTTTTGAGCCTCCAGTTTAATGATTTCAGATTCTTCTATGCTGATATTTAACATCTTAATCCTGTCTTAAAATAGAAATGTATGTTTCAATCAGATTGTAATTAGATTGACTGAGACTGCTTTGTTTTCTCTGCCAATTTCTAATTAAAAACAAAAGGTATTAACTGTGATCTCTATGATTTGTACTGAATATTTTCACACTGTGCAACAAACTGAAAAATCACTGGACTTCTAAAAGACCCACTTAAATGATTAAGCAATTCAGCTTCTGAACTAGGTAAGAATATTAATTTTTCCCAAAAGTCAAACTTTCAAATAAACTGTCTCACTTTTATTGACTATATGGGGTCAGATCCTTCTACACTGAATGCATTGAACAGAATTTTAGAAATGAATAAAAGCATGCTATGTGTTTACTTTTATTTTCTATTACAAATACTATTTGCTATGCATTCACTAATAGCCACAATTCTTTAATTTATTGAAGATATTTTTAAAACAACTTGAAAGGGAAGAGGGTGATGTCATTATGATTCTTCAGAAGGGGTAAAAGACAGAAAGGACAGTAGCCGGAGGCAGTACTAATACAATGAGTAGGGGCAAAAAATGACAGAGGTGGGAACTGTGTTCTGACTACAAAGTGGGTTGATCTTGGCCAGCTGCCAACTGCCCGGCCAGCTGCTCTCTCATTCCCCATCCTCAGCAGTACAGGAAGAGAAAATGAGATGGAAAAGCTTGTTGCCTGAGATAAAGAGGAGGTCACTTACCAATTACTGTCACAGGCAAAGCAGACTCAACTTGGAGAAAAATAGTTTAATTATCGACAGCTAAAATAGATTTGGATGGTGAGAAACAAAGTAAAAACTTAAAACACCTTTCCTTTACTCCCTCCTTTTTCCCAGGTTCAACTTCAGTCCCTCAGTCCCAGCTCCTCTACCTCCTTCCCTTGAATGGTGCAGGAGGATGGGGAAAGGAGGGATTGTGGTCAGGTCATAAGTTTTTCTCTGCCATTCCTTCCTCTTTATATTTTTCCCCAGTCTAGAATGGATCCTTCCCACAGGATGCATCCTCCTTCAGGAATTATCTGCCTGCTCCAGTGTAGTGTCCTCCATGGGCTGCTTTGTCGATATCTGCTCCAGCATCGTCCTCTCCACAGGCTGCAAGGCAATACCTGCTCCTCTTTGGTCTCTTCAGGGGCTGCAGGGAGATCTTTGCTCCAGCACCTGGTGTACCTCCTCCCCCTCCTCCTTCTCTCACCTTATTTTTTACAATGAATTAATAGTTTTGTTAGTTTCTTCCACTGATTTCACGATCAGTAAGAAGAAATTTATCTTCCCTTACCAGAAAATTGGAAATTCTAGAATCTTCCCCAGGGATATAGATGTGTAGTCTTTCAAAGGGTAAAATGCATAAAATCATAAAAATAATAACAACAACATAAAATGAAAAATAAATTAATAATTTACAATTTCTTTAGAGTAGTCATTTATTTAGGGATTCAGACATTTTTAGTACCAATGTCGTCTATGTGAACAGATTTCCAGGAATTATTTTGCTGACAGAACTCTGGCAGGTGAAAAAGTGAACCCCTGCCTATCAAATACGACATTTCATGTGATTACTATTTTAAATGCCATCTTTCCATAAAAAAAACATTTCCCAATTTCCATTTGTGCTGTGTCTACAATGTTTGTGAAAGGCATTCTCTGATCTTGTCTAATTTTTGCAAGGGTGATTGGCAGGGAAGCCAGGATATGCCTCCAGTGGTCACTGACCCCCATGTGTCTGATAGGAGTTGGCAAGTCAGCACGCTGCCAGCAGACAGTTGGCTTGGAAGAAATGTGAACAGAAAGTGGGTATGTTGTGAAGCATGCTTTGAACTTTCTAGTCTTGTTATCTTCTTTTTGGAACACAAGCACCAACTTAGTGGCAGTGTTTTGGTTTTTTAGGGTCTCCTCTCCCACCCTCTTTTGGCTTCTCCCAGGGAAAAGATGTTGGGTACTGTCTCTCCAGCTGACTCATGTCATGAGTCTGCCAAATGCCGTGTAGATTTTCTGAAGCTTCTACAATTTTCTGAGGTGTCTACTCTACCTACTTTTTCTCAAAACTGCCATGTAAGAAAGAAGTCTAACCCAATGTTTAATTCCCTCAATTGTGTGCATGAGGTTCATTTCCTATTAGTTTAGCATTTTTCCTTTTCTGAGGAGTTTGAATTGTCTGTATAAGCATCACGGTTTGTCAGATGTTACTTTCTTTTACCTTCTCATTAATCATTATTAAAACCAAAACAAACCAAAACAAACACCCCTTAAAAGTAAGGGTGAGTAAATAGCTGTATCCCAGTTACTAATATCTACTCAAACACTGCTTCTGATACTGACAGTGTCTTAGAACTAGTCAGTCTACAAAAAGTAGAAAATGCTAGTGTCTGCCATGAATTTATAACTTTCCAAATAAATGAGTACTCTAAAGAAATTGTAAATCAATAATTTATTTTTCATTTGATGCTGTTATTCTTATTTTTATGAATTCAATTTTGAAACACTTTAATTATGTTCCTCTTAAAATATTAAAGTGAATGAGAATGAGCAACAATCATAAACAGTGAAAAATCACTATAGGAGCATGGGAAAAGGAAACAGTAAGTATAATAATCTCTGATTCTCTATTTGAAATATAAACCCCCCAACAGTATAACTACTTTAAAAAAATGCCCACAAAGGACTTGTGATAATTTTAAGCTTCAAGTTGAGTTTTTTAGCAGCCATAGATCCTTTGTCCATGTTAATTACTTTCCTAATATCAGCCCCTGTGTCTGCCTCTGGAATTCTGGATGATATTCCACAACTCATCCCTTTTATTCAGCTATGTCTAAAAGTGACAATAGTACTCTTTAGCTAACAGTATCACATCTTCACATCCAAAGCTGTTTGACTGCCTTTATAGATTTCACATTTGCTGCATCTGAGATGTTAAAATTGTGGTGACTTGGGACATCCTCTTAAAAACAAATTACTTACCTGTCAGACATAAATACAGAGGAAAACTGATAAAACAACATAACATCAATCAAAAAACTGTGAGTTTTTCTTGCTTTGTTCTTAGTAGTCTTCCGCAACAGTGAACTTCTTTTTGTATATAAACTTAGCAGTTTTAGTCCTCTTTCTAACTAATATGTTTTAAATCTCAGAGTTTACTCTACAGGACATATTTTGTTACCCTGTCTGAGTAGCACAGACCTGTACTCAACTACTTATTTACTTTTGTTGCTTTTTCTCAGTTTTCAGAGTTAAGTTCCTCTGCCTCTCCAGCTGGGGCACACATGAGAGGTTCAAATAGCTGTAGTGTCAGCTAATAATTCTGAAACAAGAGGCTTATCATTTTAAATAAAACATTCTTTCTCCAACTTTAAAATAACAGAGAAAAAAAATTTACCATTTTGGAAATGTGTGGCAAGCCAGATTTTGATTTTGTGTTGGAACTTAAAGTATGGTTCAGGTTGTCCTTTTCTGCCAAGCATGCTGAGAGCTAAATTTCCATGAAGACACCAGGTTCAACATTGTCAGAGAGCTGGCCACTGCACTGCAGTCACAGTCAATTTGAGCAGTGTGGCTTTGTGCCTGTTGATTTTACATTTCAGTATAGGACCCAACCTGGCCTTCACTAAAAGGTGGTGATTCTGATTGGTATCAGAGTTATTGAAATTACTTATTGTGCTGCAGTCCCTTTGTCATGCTTTTGGTGTATGCTGGAATAGCTGGCACAAGAACAGGAAAAATTTCCCCAAAAGATGTTATCCATTAAAAACTGTGGAACAAGTCACATGTTTAGTTACAGGTGCCTAAGGTGATTCAAATCTATGGTTATTCAAATCACTGAAATGCTAAAATGACACACATGATAATGGATGAAATTACCATAATGTGTCTGTTGGGAACTAGTAGGAAGTAATCAGGTAGAAGAAATACCTGGTCATACTGACACTTTATTCCTATGATAGTTTTGTATATTGCATGGCTAAAGGACAGACAAAACTATGTTCTTATCATTATCAAATTACATTAATTGTATATATTTTAATAGTTTTCAATCCTAAACATATGGTCTTATTTATATATGTGTGTGTATATATATATATATATACACACACACACTGACGACTAAGTTTGTTAAACTTTATTATAGTAACATTGAAGGATAGGGGCATTTTCTGCTTGTAGTAGAAAATGGGACAAGATTCTTATCCTAAAGAGAAACAAGCCATAAATTTTTTTGGGAAATACATGTATTATACGTCAATGTTTGAAATAAATGTGCACAGTTTCCAATTCTGTTGTGTTGTGTGGCAAATATTTTTAGAGTATTAGCTTCCAGATTCCCACAGCCTGATTCATTGCCTTAATTTTAGTTTTAAACTCAATGCTGAAAATGTTCTGATCCTTTTCTCATAGGAGTTTTCAAAAGAATTAATTAAAATATAATGAAATAAAGTGAGCGGTTGAACAGGTTTCTGAACTAGTTTCGTTTTTACTATGGAGAGAAGCCTGGCAGGGTGCACATGGTGCATTCCAGGGGACCAGCAGCAACGTAGGAGAGCTCTACAGATGATGCTAATTCATTTAGCTCCAGGAAGCCATACATCAGAAATTATACCGTTGAAGAAATTTGCCAAAATCTGATTGCTTCTTCTGAGACAGGAGAGTCAAAACAACTTCACAATCTTCTCACAAGAAATTTAGCACTATGGCATTTAAAACCAGGAGCCTCTATTCTGGGCTGTGCTATCTTGTGCCCTGTGGTGGGGAGAGAGAGTCCCACCAACTGGTGCCTCTTATCCTGTTCCAAAGCAGCCCTCCCTCCACCTCCAGTTCCAGATAGCACAGGATTCCATGTGCTGCATAATGCAGACTGTATTATTTGACATATATATACTCCAACTACAGCTGAATGGCCTGAAAAATTAGGTTTAAGGAATTTTATAACAATTTTCCAAGCTACTGCAGGTTTAGAACTGATCATTAAGCCTGGCAGCAGGTCTTGCTCTCACATGAAATAGTGGACATTGTAGATATTTAATGTCAGGCCCCTGAGGTCAGTCAGGCCCACATCACTGCACTAAGCAGCTCCACCTCGGAGGCCTTGCTGCTCCAGTCCCCCCTGCCCAGGAGCCGTATTTTGGCTCTGGCCTCGGCAGCAGCCCTTTCTTGCTGCTCCTCGGCAGTTTGAAAATGTATCAGTTTTCTTCTCTTGTATCATGATTTTAGGATGCTCAAAGCCATCAGGAGTCTTACTTCTCAAAAAGACTATGTATCCCCTGGTTAACATTGGCATCCTTCTATGGAATGCAGGAGAATTACACTTTATTTAACCTAAGCAAGGGTCTGGTCTGCTGTTGCAGGTCCCATTCAGTCAACTTATATTTTTTCAGAAGCTATATTAAAAAAGACTTACATTCCTCAGATCAGAAGTTTAAAATATCTTAGATAACTTGTTAAAGCATAACATATGGAAAGCTATACCACATAAATGCAAAGATCAAGCTAACTCATTATCCTGTTTCTGCATATGTACTAGAGTGGTTGCTTAAGAAAAGGAGCAATTATATACTGTTGTATTCTTTTTTTTTTTTTCTTTGTAAATCATTCCTATTTCTGACAAGATTCAGTGTCAAGACTCTATCATCAAAATACATCTCAATAAAAAAAATAGTAGAACTCCATATTTTCTGTGTTTAATAGAAAGAATATAGAAAAGGGCAAAGATGAATAAAAGGGTTTAAGCTATGTATGGTCCTTAATACATGTTTCTTGTCTTTTTTGAACATATTTATGCTACTACCTTTCACATTCTATGATAATAAGCTCCCTAGTTTATTTACGTGGTACCTGGGAAAAAGCATACTTCTTGTGTTAGTTTTGAATTACTGCCTGACTATTTAACTGAGTGTCTGCTGTTCCTTGCATTGGGAATCAATTATTAGAAGCAATTCCTTACAGTTCCTGATAGCATTTGTGATCTTCTCTGAAGAGAAGCTATTTTGGACATGTACTGAAATTCTTTCCATATGTTTTTGGTTTTCTTTGATGCTCTACTCTCTTTTCAATTTCTTCTTTATTACTAAGCTTTAAACCGCTGTTCTGAAAACTTTCCTTAAATTATTTTTTGAAAAGAACATGTTAAAATGTGATTTCTTCTGAGAAGTCCAAGTGTCTATCTCTTTTTCCAATCGGCTCAAATTCTGCTGTTTCTTCTACTCTGAGAAGTCATGCCTGCCTCCATTCTTGCCTGGAAAAAACACACTAATACTATATAAGAGAATATTCAAATAACTTGAAAAAAATTACATGAGTATATGACACATTAAGACGGATTATTTTATGCTATATGCTTAATTTGTCTCTTATATTTTATGCCCTGGTGTTAGTGGAGTATTCTAGTAATTTCTTCCTCTAACTGTCCTAAAACATGTTATTTTTCTTATAGTTCTGATATATTTCAGATTAAGCTCTGAAGAAAGCAAAGAAGTCTTTCAGCAAGGTTGTCTTTTTCCTTTTAGGTAACAAAAAGGTACTAAAAAATCATTCGCTATGTATACAGATGTATTTAAACTACCAGGCTGCATGTTTGCTAATCTTTTTTTTTTTTTTTTTTTTCTTTTGAAGCTAGATACTAAGTTTCACCTCAACTCAGGATTTGACTTTGAATACAAAAATAGCACTTTTCTTCTAAAAAGGCACCTATACAAGCTCAGAAAGCCAGAGGAAAATCTTACATCTCTTCTTTTCAGTATTTTTTTTTTTTGTATTTGCTGCATAGGAAACTTACTGTAATCTGAACCAGTCTTTTGTCTTTGAGCTGTTTTTAAAAATCCTTAACAAAGAAACATCATTGTATTCCATTGCTATTCAACTGTACTAGTTACAGTATATTTTCTTCAAAAATAAATTTATTCTAATACAAATAATTTATTAATTCACTCTGCTTTCTCCTTAATACTTCTATTAGTTTCTTTCTGAAGCTTAGATTTACTTAGGATAAGTTAAGTCTTCTAACATTCCGGAACAATAGAGACGAATCTAAATAAAAAATAAAATCAACATTGTGCCTTGATTTTCTTCTAACAGTTTCAAAAGGAAGCAATATATAACCCAGAGAAGTTACCTGCATGCTGAATTACTTTAGGAGATTGCCTTTTATCACTTAAAGTACACAGTGAATTTTACTTCATGCTGCAGTTGAAGACTGTAGCACAAAGTCTTGAGTCATCTTTGAAGATAATTTCTCGATTCCTATCTCATATGAAGTGGAATGACTATTTCTCATCTTACCCTTACTTTGTATGTTTTAAACTGTGATCATAGTAGAGTTTGCAGAGGGTGTTATATATTTATTTATTTTTAAATGTCAGCAGTGATGTCTAGAATAACAGGTGTTTTCATAATATCCACTGCATTGCAGTAAGGCAAATATAGATTAGCAAAATAGGAATATCTTATTCGAGGAAAAGCCCAGTGTGGAAGAAATCACACTTCTAAGAATAAAATTATTTTTTCTTCCTTGTCCTACCTCTCTTAAATCTGACAGTATGGTAGGTTACTTTATCATCTAACTGCTTTGATGGTTTAGGGTAGTTCACACAAGACTTTCTTTTTAGTGAACTGAGATTAGTCATTCACTCTCTCATTTTCTTGACCTTTACACTTCCTCTCCATCCCCTCCAGATCTTATTTCCAGAAAAAAACCACCCTTGGCAACAGACTACAAAACACTTCTTTTCTTTTCTAACTTTTCAGTACTAACTGTTTGTCTGAAACAAGCTTTTCCCAGAGAGTGCCATCTTTAACTGATCCTTACATTACTACTTGTCCTGTCTGGCTTGCTGCAACTATTTGTACATCCCAAAAAGCTTTTCTTTGCTTCCTTACAGTTGGGGGTGAAAACAGCCTGTGTGTGACATATGAAAAGTGGAAAATCAGAAGGAAATCAGTTCAGGCTTTTCTAATTTTTGGAGAAAAATGAAGGAAGATGTGCTACATTTGTCTGGAGTAGAGTTAACTTTCTTAGTAGCTAGTATGGGAGTATGTTTTATATTTGTGCTGGAAAGTGTTAATACAGGGATGTTTTCATTACTGCCGAGCAGTGCTTACACAGCGTCAAGGCCTTTCCTGTTCTTACTGCCCTGCTAGGCCGGGGGTGCACAAAAAGTTAGGAGGAGACAGAGTCAGGACAGCTGACCAAAGGCATAATCCATACCATATGATGTCATGCTCAGCAACAAAATTATGGGAACGTTGGTGGGGGGACTGCTGCGCAGGGACTGGCTGGGCATCAAGCAGTGGTTGGCGGAGAGCAGCTGTGTTTCATTTGCATACCTTGTTTTTCCTGGGTTTTATTTCTCTCTCTTTATTTGTTGTTTTTGTTTGTTAGTCTTTGTGTTATTTTCCTTTTCATTGCAAACTATGATTATTATTAATAATAATATTAATTTTATGGTATTATTGTTGTTGCTGTTATCGTTATCATTATTGTTACCATTATTATTATATTATATTTCAATTACTGAACTGTTCTTATCTCAGCTCATTAGCTTCCTCACTTTTACCCTTCTGATTTTTTCCCCCATCCCACCAGGGGTGAGTGACAAGTGGCTGGGTGGTGCTTAGTTGCTATCTGCGGTTAACCTAAAACAGAAGCTGTAGGTCATGACTCCAGCTTTTCTGTGGAAAGGGCAGATCCAGTTGCAAGAATGGAAATAACATGTGGGTAGAAGATGAGAATGTATGTGATGAGGTGATAAAGCAGGGTACAGGAGGTTTTAGTTTTCTTCACTAGACAGCAAATTCTTAAACTATCTGCTTTTCCTACCAAACCCCCCAAACTGCTAACAGCCTTTTTCAGATGGTACTATTAATTCTTTTCATCGATGTGTTTAAATATATTTTAAATAGGAAAGAAAATAAAGGATAAATTTTAAAAGAAAGATTCATACTGCCAAAACAAAAAACAAAACGTATGTGTCTTCAAAATTTAGTGATTATTTCTTCCATTTATTCCTTCCTCTCACATTCACAAAAATGAAGCTGTTTTGACAGTTATTAGCTGCTGTTGATGCAATGACAGAACACATTTCCATTTTTTTTTTCTCATTTTGGTCACCAAAAATTTGCATTTGTCAAAACAGCTGTAACAGATGCATTGCTCTGACATTTTCCCAGAGCATCCTGAAGCAAAAGCTAACAGTGCCATGTTCAGGAACAGGCTGCCACAAAGGCAAAGTCCTGGTGTTAGCACTCTAGTAATTAGGTAAATGTACACTTGAGGTTATATTTAGACGATCCATTTGCACCTGTATCTCAAATAGTATAGTCACTATGTCTCATAGCTACTTTGAAGGCAATTATTTTGGCAATTATTAGGAGACATTATAAATAATTCATGGTATAATAATATGAAACAAATCCATTAAGACATAAGCCCTAGGGCAGAAAGCCTGGGTCTCGTGAAGTCATTAACAAAACATTTTTCCTGGGGGCCAAGTTTCCTACCATGTGACTACATATAAGAAGAATGGCCAAAATAGGTTATAGAATGTGTAACATCATAATGCTAATACAGTAACTCCTATGCTTAACACTTACCACATGGAAATAAGGGAACTATGATCCCATCATACTTGGTAAAGAGAAATATTCTCTTTAGAAATGCCAGGTAAAATTGGTGATGTTCCCAAGTCTGAAGACTCAGCAGAGAAGGAAGGGCTGAAGGAGATGTTGATTACCCTCAGGAGACAGTGTGCTGAAAGCAGGATGGTCCAGAGTCCTCAGCCTGCTCTGTAACAGCTAGCAGAGAACAAGTCTCCTGGCTATATGTGGAGCGATCACTTAAATATTCTTTCAAGTAGGCTGCTGATTTTAAATCCTCAAATGAAGATAATGAAACCGAGGAAGAAAAGCAATCCCCAACATACTGCAATACTTTCTTTCAAAGTATTCTATGTAGTGACAGAGTCAGACTCTGTTCAGCTCATAATTTGAGAGGATTCCACGTAAAACATTACAGCTGTGGACCTCACAGGAAGGCTATCCTAAGTGGAATCTGATTTCCTAATAATGTGCTTGTTTATGTGTTTTAGGAAGCCTATGTTTGGTACAATAAGGTTGAGTAATACACTCAGAATACATTTTATTTGTTTGAGCTATAGTCTGATTAATGTAATAGCCAAGGCGTAATGATATGTATAAGATGCACTGTTGTTTCCATGATGCCTGCAAAATCTTTGCAGCCAAATATTTATCATATGCTTTTCTTTCCTTTCCTATTTTTGTGAATAAACTTGTGCAGTTGCAATCCATCTGTGCCTCTTGGATCTTATCCAAAGGCTGTCTATGCTCCGTTGCCAGTACCTCTATGTTCTATCATAGGATAAAAGAAGTGGACACATACAAATACTGAATAATATGTGGCATGTTTCCATTAAAAATTATATATTGGAGAGAATATTCATCAAAGACTGGAAAGGCATGGTTTCTAAAAAAACCCCACGACCCACTAAAACGATTTATGCTTCTGTAAGGTATGAAAAAAAACCAGTATTGCACTTTCTAGGGAAATATTAAAAAGGCTAACTTTGTTAAAATTTGTCAATTTTGTATTGTCAAAAATAGATGAGGACTTGTGAGCAAATCTTAATTAAGAATGATTAATTAAGTAGTATTTAATTGTACATTGAGAATGTAGTTGCTGATTGGATTATTTGACTTTCTCAGCCTCAATACCCATCATGAATTCTGCATTCTCAATGTTAAATATATGATAAATAATTTGATCCTCTCTACCTTAAAAAGGTGAAAATTATTATTTTAAAATTTTATGTCACTATTAGTGTAAAATAAATATGTATTTCTACTACTTAACATGTCTTAACTGGCTATTTTTTTTTTTCCATTATATATCCGGGCACAGGAAAGACAAGAGGGGGATTGGGTACAGCCAATTGGATTTATCAAAGGCAAGTTGTGTTTGGGCAATCCAGTCACCTGTTTAATGAGATGACTAGTTTTGTGGACAGGTATGGAGCACTGGGTGTTATATGTCATTCTTGACTTTAGCAAGACTATCAACAAGGTCTCCTGCAATATTCTTATAGCCAAATTGGAGACACTGGAGAAGTGGACAATAAGGTGGGCAAAAAAGTGTCTGGACCATCAGGTTTAAAAGATTAGGTCACTGGCACAAAGTCCAACTGGGGGTTCATGACAAGTGGTGTCCCTCAGATATTAGTATAGGAGGCAGTACTGTTTAATGTCTGTATTAATGACTTAGATGATGGGACAGAGTGCCCACCCAGCAACTCCGTGATTTATACCAAATAGAGGGTGAGGACTTATCTTCAGGGGGTGTTCAAGAGGCTGGAGAAATAAGCTGATAAAAAAGGTGAAAAAAGCAAAGGTGATGTCTTGCAGTTGAGATGGATTAAGGTCATGTAATGGTACAAACAGGGTGCCTACACAGTACTGTGTCCAGTTTTGGGCTTCTCCTTACAAGAAAGGCACAGACACACTGAAACAAGTATTTTGGAGGAACACTAAGATTGTCGGAGGGCTGAAGCACAAGGCATATGTGGAGAGGCTGAAATAGATGAGTTTGTTCATTTTCAGGTGAAGATGAAGAGTAAGGAGGATCTAATCGCTGTGCTCAGGCTGCCTAATGGAAACATATTAAATTAATTCAGAATATTTCTAGGTATTTAAATTACATAGAAGTAGAAACATGTTATATAACTTATATAGAGGGTGTTTGGAATGAGTTGTCCAGAGAGGTTATAAGATCTCTGTTTTCAATATTTTAAAAATTTGACTGGTAATTGGACCAGGTAACTTCTGGAAGGCCTCTTTAAACCCACTATTTAGGCCCCTTTAACCCCTTTAGGGCCATTATTCTGTGATTGTACCATTCTAGAAAACAGAATCTAGAAAAATGTGAAAACTTTTTTTTACTCTATCTTAGCTTCATTAACTATATGAAATAGATTAGAAACCAAAAATTCTTAATGTCAGACTTAGTGTCTGTGTTCATCACTCTGCTGACCTCAAAAAATCTTACTATTCGGTAGGGAGCTAAGATGGATGGCTCATTTACCCTATTGCAATACTTGTTACTACAACTTTAAAAGTTAACAAACCATACTTTATTTCACAAACTCTAAAATGCTTATTATTTTTTAGTTGTTTGTTTTGGAGTTTTTTGAGGTTTTTTTCTCAAAATTTTTCTCAAATATATAGATGTTCTTCAAATTGGGTATTCATGCATGCCACCTCTTACATGCAATAGTCCTTAAATCTTGATTCTTTAATCTTTTGTTATATCCAGTCAGGACTTTGGCATTGTTAAAAATTCCCGTTTTGAAGGCCATATTAATTAAAACTTAGCAGTTCAGCAAGAACAGTTCATTGCATGTGCTGCTCTTAAGTGGCCAATGATAATTCAAAATCAGGATTTAAGTTGTGCTATAAAGCCTAAACATTTACAATGTGTACATATTGAAACTTGCATTTTGCTTACAACTAACTGATAATATTACACTTACTTGTCCATAAATTTAGTTTATTTAAAGATAAATGTTCCAACTTTGAAGAAAGAAACACTGCAAAATAAACAAAGTAAACTTGTATAATTTTAAAATGTCTGTATTCTAACAAATGTCTGTCATTTGTCAGATAACATAACATAAGTCATCAAAGAACTATTAAAATTAACAGGATTCCTCTAATGACATTTTGTTGATTTAAAATTGAATTAATCCAAATTGTACTTGATTCTGGAGAAATTATAAAAGGAAAGAAAATATCTTAATACCTCATTCAATCCTGAAAGGGTATGAGTTATTTATTATACACTCCAGTGTTCTAAAGGCAAAATAAGTACATTTGAACATACTAGTAAATTTAAGGGACCTCAGTATTTATTTCTCTGGATTCAAATATTCTATTTTCTTTCAGCGGCTGAAAGGAGGAATCATATAACTGTTCAACTGATACGGAGAGTTAGTTTAGAAGATTTTAGAAAAAATATTTTAATTTAAATTAATGACCTATGTTTATTTAAGTTCAACTATTCTTGGATGCTTGTTGATCCTCAGGCTCATAAACATTTTCTGTAGGAATGTTTTCTCAGTTGATTGGCTTTAGCAAATGAAAAATACCTTTATAACTACAAGGAAAACCACACCATGCGCTAAGAACAAACAACCTACAAAGAACTGGTATTTAGATTTTTTAAGAAAAGAGGTTTTAAGACAGCTTTCATTTTCTTTGTTAGTGTTAAAAGAAAAACAAAAAACCAAAAAAACGAATTAAATTTTCTTACAATATCCGTAGCATTGTTTTTGTATCCCTTATGAATAGGTCTCATAATAAAACAGAGTTTGGGGGCTTTCTGTCAAATTAGTTGGTCTGAAAATGATTAGGAATACAGTTTTAGATTGCTTCACAAAAAAAAGTCTGAAATAAATTTATTGCATAGGTTTAAGTGGTGTGTGCACATATATGTATATGAAGGCACACAGGCTTTTACTGCTGCATGTTACTCTGATGCTGAGATGGGCTTCTGTATATGCAGCAGGATGGTGAGAAATGCGTGATCTTGGTTCCTCTTACATGCAAATGATGATGCTTGCTCTTAATTCTATTGTGGAAATGGTGAGTCACTTTAATTTACATAGACACACAATGGAGAACTTGACTTCAACAATTTATTTTTTGCCTAATTAGATATTAATTAAATTGAGAGAGATTTTCCCATTAACTTATATAGGTGCTGGACTTTGAGCCCTGAAGAAACCTTTATAAGTTATATAGGATTTATGTCTCTATACATTTGGAAAAAAGAAAGTGAATGTATATCATATGCATTCAAACAATAACTTCAAATAAAGCTCAAAGCATTACTTTACTTATTGCTGCTGATAACTTATTTCAGCAAGAAACTGGCATTTATTTGCATGTTTTTTAACAGCATGAACAAGTTCCAAAATTATAGATTAAAATTCATGTCAACCTGTATTCATGCACTGCAAACGATTAAGGGAAAAATGTGTCCAAATTTGCCTAGACTAGATCAAGTACTGAACTAAGTGTATGCAACGTCATTTGCAATGCACAGTGATAAATAGGAACTGGAAGCTGAAAAAACTCTTTAGTCAGTTATGGCCACAAAATTTGTGTTTGCATTTTCGGTTAAATTTTGTCCATATTTTCCAGCAGCTAAAATAGAAAAAACCAGAACATTATGCCAGAAAGGATCTTGTAATCACTTACTTTAAATCTTCATGAATTTAATCTGAAGGAGTATTCGATTTCAGTAACAAAACCTCTTACAAGAGCACTAACTCCTTAGCAATTACAATGAGGGACAGTAGGTCACTCCTGTAACAGTAATGTAAATACATATGGGACCATTATTTGATGCTGAGGGCTACTGAACTGTGCAGTCTGTGCTGCTATAGCTGCAGTTGCCCAAAGTTGAGAGTGTCCCAGCTGCAAGCTGTTTGCCCTGGCCTTATCACAGAAAACATCCTACAAGCCTTTTTATCCTCTCAGCTTTTTCCTCAGGCACTGCAGACGCACCATGCTTCTCCCTCATCTGCCCTGTACAGGGCATGTTATTGTGGCTGCAACTGCTCTATAAAGGAGTTCAGCTCCACACAACTTCAGACTGTGGTAGTGGTCACTTTCCAGCCACCATGCCTATCACATTTGCCCTCCCACACTGCATCTTAGGATGCTCAGGGTTCTGCTTTCTGCTCATGATTACACTGTGACATTTTTCAGGCAATGTGCCGTCCATTTTATTTTCCCAGTGTAAGGTTACTACACTGATGCTCAGCACCTGTGTTCCTGTTGGGAAGACCTTGTGCTATAAATGTGGCATCCCATTTCAGCTGGTGCTGAACACTGGACGCAAGAAAGTCCTTCTCTCTGACTACTACTTCCATGAACCCTTACTTATGGAGAAGGGAGTTGCCATTGTTCTCTTAAGCTTTGCTATCTCTGACTCTCAGTAGCCAGTGGGGAGCAGGTTTTGCGTCTTCAGGTCCATGATAGGAGGACAATGGTGGCAAACAGAGAAGTGATAGCAAGATTGTTGACCCATGATTAGTGTGAGCAACACTTATTAGGCCTCTAGTCCTCTGCCTGTTGCAGCCCCCCTAACTGGATAGGAGCTTTCATTATAATTTGAATTCTTCTTTCAGTCTTCTGTGAGTGCATCAGCAGTAGCAGCTGTGAACCAACATGAACACAGCACGCTAACTATACTCTTGGAGTATGTCTGTTGCTCATGAGCAATCCAGAAGACTGTCCTCTTCCTGACCGTGGGTGTCAATTTGCAGGCGGGTACACTGCCTTGTGAAGGATTTCACTTCCCAGATACAATCCTGACTTTGGATTGTCCAAATTGGATGATCCGATATAGGACTGGAAACAGACTCACAACCAGCATCATCATGTTCACTTCTGTTGGTTCCCTCAGCATCTCACTGAAAATTGGATTCAGTTGTGTGTCAGTAATCATGTCACCCCTCCTCAAGAGTCAGTCTTGGTGTGTGATTTCCTGCAGTGCCATCAATTACTTGTACAAGGACACTGGTGTGTAATTTCAAAGTGATGCATCAGAGCAGAACTGGTCCTTGCATTCCTTTTTGCCAGGCTGTCCTTGCAACTATGAGGATGCAGACATGAGGATGTCTGTTCTTACCTGGCCTGGGGTTTGTTACAGCCCAGTCCTTATGGATGTGGTAGCACAAACCTGGAAAGGCTTTTCAGAGTTCCAGTAATGATGCAATAAAATGCACAAACAAAAAACAAAACCCCCAAACTGGCGTCCCTCCCTCTAAACTTCTCAGAGACACAGTCTTTTCCAATTCCCCAGCTACCTCTTGTTCTGTCTGTGCTCTTTTAAGAGCATCACAGTAACAGCCAGTTTCTAGGCATGGATTACAGCCTGTTGCCTCTTTTTAGTAGCAGTCCTCGGTTGAAACTCTCAAGATGCTTATAGGTCTTTGCTGCTTCTGTTTCTCCACCATCTCCTTTCTTCATCTCTGTAATTTAAAACAGGGAATGCCACAAAATGCCTAATGTCTTGCATAATGCTTTGTTTGCCATTTCCCTGTAAACAAATCCATTCTTCCCAAAATACCTTGGTTATTCTGACCTCCTTCCCTGCTACACACCACCATCTCTGTAGCACATATATTCCTAGAGTATACAAATGTATATAGGTCCTCTACCCTGCTAGCCAACAACTTTTACAATTTCCCTGACAAAGGCCAAGAAAAAACATGGAGTACTGTGGTCCTGCATGAGTTGCTCACTCCCATGAGGAAGAGAGGCTTTATTGGAAAGGAGCTCTGAACTAGACAGCTTGCCAAATTCTGGTAAATACCACAAGGAGTGGTGGAAATGGCTGTGTGTGGGGTAGGAGAGGAGTGCCTAGTGAACAGCGTTACTTGGAGAAAGGCTATTGCTGCAGCAGCAGAGAGGGTGGGAGGCAGGTGTAGGAATACCACCTTCAGGACCTAGGCAACAACAGGTGCTATAGCATCTAAAGATCTGTGTAGGCTCACACACAGCTGCAGTTGTGCTGCAACACTCTGGAATGATGATACATATCTTTTCTTGTCAGCCATGCCATTCTGAGTTTTATTTTCTGAGTTGCAAATCACCGTTGCTTTCTTCACTCCTGTCCTGGTTTCAGCTGGGACAGGCTTAATTTTCTTCCTCGTAGCTGGTGCAGTGCTGTGTTTTAGACTTAGTATGAGAATAATGTTGATGACACACTGATGTTTTTAGTTGTTGCTAAGTAATGTTTATACTGAGTCAAAGACTTTACAGTTTCTCAGGCCCTGCCAGCGAGAAGGTTGCAGGGGCACAAGAAGCTGGGAGGGGACACTACCAGGACAGCTGACTGAGCTGTCCAAAGGGATATTCTGTACCATATGATGTCATGCTCAGTATATAAACTGAGGGAAAGATGGCCAGGTGCTGCTGCTTGGAAACTGGCTGGGCATTGGTTGGTGAGTGGTGAGTAATTACATTGTGCATCACTTGTTTTGTATATTCTGATCCTATGACTACTGCTACTACGATGACTACTACTACTACTAATTTCTTACTTTTCTGTCCCATTAAACTTTATTGCAAACCTAGAGTTTTCTCACTTTTACTTTCCTGATTGTCTCTCCCATCGCACTGAGGGGGGAAGCGAATAAGCCATTGTGTGGCGCTTAGTTGCTGGCTGGACCTAAACCACTACAGCTCCTCATACCTCCAAGTCACAGATTAAGTTAGGGATTTGGAATGAGCGAGAGCTGGGCAGTACTGTATCTACTGTGGTTTTCACTCCATTTTTCTCAGATGGTAATGACAGACAACCTCTTCTGAAGACACTCATCAAAACAACTTGTGCATATTTTGTGTGTCAAGGGACTGAACATAAATTGTAGAGCTTCCTAGACTTGGAGTTTTGTAGCATGATGTAGGACCATGAGTGACATAACGAAAGTGCATAAGTGTGGGAGGATATGATGCCTGTTGTGACACTTGAAGGACTATTCTGAATGACTTTATATTAACAATTAGCAGTAATTGCCCTTAATATTTAGGAACTTATATTTCATACAAAATGTATTTCAAACTTAATATTTAGTTTGAAATGTGCTAATTCCCAAATTCTGCCCAGGAATTGTCTAAAAGTCTGCTCTTTGACACAGGACAAAAGTATGACACTTCTGTTTTGTTAAAATATTAACCTTGTAGAAAATACCACTGTCTGGGAATTCACAGGTATAATCTATTTCTTCTCTTTGTTTTTGTTCAAATTTCCAGTGAAATGCATGAGTACTGCTTCATTTACTAATACAGTTTGCAATAGCTCCTGAATTTGGATGTGAATTGCTTTGTCGTAAAGAGAACCTATAAAGATACTTGGGATCAAGGTGTTCTCATTTCTAAGTAGAGATCTTGTTGATTAAAACTCATAATGCAACTATTTAAAACATGTTTTAATGTAATATTTAAGGGTATTTAAAACATATTTTAAAATAGTGTAGAGAATATTCTCTCTAATTTACAAGCCCAAAACTATTTTTTAAAAAAATCACAGAGAGGGAATGAGCTGCAGGTCCATTTCCAGTACAATTGTATTCTAGTACACTTCTAGAAGTACCAAATAGGTAGAATCAAACCTTGATAATTTTTACATGACTACTGAATCAGGCAATTATTCTAGCAATGATGTATCTTAAAGCATGAGTAATTTAACCCCATTTATATTTCATAGTCTCTTTCATATTCTTCTAAAGATTGAGTTATTCCTTTTTACTAGCATTAGTAAAATGGATGTTCTGTATTATGAGTCACTGATAACAGTATTCAGAATTTGCATTCAGCTTGGTCTCTAGATCCTTTTCAGGGTCATTCATTTGAGAGTACTGACTTTTATCTTCTACATTGTTTATATATTCTTTGTCCCTAAATATGATCTGCATTTAACTGTATTAAAATGCATATTGAAGCCTTTAATTTGAAACAATATTTTTTAAAAAAATATTTCTCTTATAACAATTGTTATAGGCTTGATGAAGAAATTGGGTGAGATTATTGGACATTAATTTAGTTTTTTCACATGGTACTTTCTGGCAAAGCATATTCATTGTCATAAATTAACTTTTTTCCCCTAAGAAACCTAGTATTTAAATGACTTTTTTTTTATCTTTAACAGAAAATTTACAAACAAATACATTTCTTATTTTAGCTCTGAAATATATTCAGAATTTAAAAATTGTAACAGTCGTTAGACCAGTCTGTTCCTTTTATCATTGCATTTGTTTTTATTTAAAATCTTTGTGTTTGGAGTAGGGAATTCTGTATATTTATTTTTTCCACAAAAGTATTTTTTAAAAATATTTTCCCCTATATAAATTGCCATTATAAATTTTACTTTCACAAAGTAGAAATGAAAATATACATTTACCATATTTTACCATGAACCTTTTATTTAGTATTCTAACTTCTCCAAATCTTTGAGAAAATTTCTGAACTGCTATGTTTAAACAAGACTTAAACATGGAAAGGAGCTTATTAAGTGTCCTTTATTCTTTTGATTCAGGTAAAGGAAAAAGGATGAAAAAAGAGCACAGAATTCCCATTTTTTTTTAAACTACAGTGAAAAAGTGTTTAACATATATATATATTCCATAAAATAATTATATTACTTAAGTAATATAATTTTAAAATGCATATGAACTGTGAAGTTAGAAAATATGTTTTTCCTATTAATTTGTTTTTTTATTTATCATAAGTGAGATCTTCAGATAAAAAAATAAATTACAGACTTTGAAGTCTTATTTTCAGTTACTTATTGCTGTCATACAGGAGAAACAGGAAAAAGTTAATGTTATTAAAAGCCTTTTATCAATGCAATATTATAAATTTCCTTATAAAACTATTCTGAAACAAAATATTATGGAAAATTAAACAATAGACTGATATTGCTATTCACTATAAGAGCCCTGGCAATTTGTGCAGAACTTTTTTTTTTTTTTTTTTTTTTTTGACTGAATTAAACTTTTCAGGTCTCTTTATTTTTCAGAATTAATTAATTTCTGAACGATCTTTTATTTAAATTATATGGTCCTAATCTTTTCTTATCATGTGAGACATTTTCAGTGATTTCTAAGATTAAACTTTACAAGCGCAGGCATTTGGCCCTAGTCTACAAATTTAAACACATAAAACACTTTGAGGTAAAACACTCAAATGACCAGTTCTTGTCTGGCTGGGCTACGAGACCAGAAAAGCAGAGGAGTACCTTATTCTAGCTTTTGTCACTACTTTATATATTATAAATCACTTTTAGAATATTATCACCATAATTAACTGTACTTTTAGCAAGTTGCATTTCCTTATGTCCTTATAATGTACAATTTTAAAAAGAGCTCAGTGCCAACTGCAATTTTAGAGGAATGTTAGAAATCTATAGGAAAGTGCTGACAATGAGCAAGAACAGGGAAGCATTTGGAAGGTTTAAAAAGAAAAATAATCCAATTTTACCGTGGGCCGCTTCATAAAAAGCTACACTTTCGGCAGCCAAACTATTCAATTATACAAAAAAAAAAAAAAATCTAATTGATATATTTGAGATATAAAGGGAAATTTACATTTTTATGTTCTACACATTTCTAGTGAAATGAATGGGAAAAGAAAGTATCAAACTTCTGTCTAAAAAAGCTTTTAAGAATAACAGATATAGAACTATAAAGAAAACATAAAGAAAACAGACACCTGACTGATTCCAATTATCAACAGTTTTTGGTTTGTGTGCATTTATTCTTCATACAGGTTGAGTTTTATAACAGAATCATGCATCTTTCACACTTAATGATGTTAGAAAATAACATTTTGAAAGGAAACTGACAATTTCAATAGGCAGCTGCTAAGTTCATAACAAATGGTATCAAGTAGCTTTTTTCATTTTTTAAAGATATTTCTTATGTGCATTTAAAAACCATTAAGCTCACAAAATATGAAAAATATATCAAAGCAGATTTTTATGTTTAACTGGAAGATGGAAACCTACACATTCAGTCTTTATGGGAGGAGTTGAACTTCTGAAGCTGTAGTAAGGACTATTTTAAAATGCATTCCAGATTAATTTTTAAATTTTGGACAATTAGAAGTATATAAATATTTTCTTTCCAGTAGACATACAAATTCACATATTCTGAAAAAAAGAAGGTAGGAAAACACAACAAAAGTAACCATTAAATACGCCAAATTTGGCCAATTTATGTGACAGAGAGAGAATGAAGCCCTGAATTAATATATGAATATAAACTAATACAAATGTATACATGAAATATGCAGATAGTTGAAAATTTTCCAGTGGCATATGGAATTTTTTTATTTTTGTTTTCAGATTATTTAAACTTACCATGTGGACATATACCTCCTGAATGACCTGAATATGAAAAATATTTCAAAATTATTACATTTTGAGCTTATTCAATATTAACATGTTCCTATTTCTACTTCTATCCCTACTCCTCCCAGAAACGGTTCATTATTTTAGTTTTGTTTTGTTTGGTTTTGGTTTGGTTTTATTATTGATAGTTAGAAATATAAAAGTTTGTTCGGTTAGTTTGTTTTAGTTGTTTGGTTTTGTTTTAATTAAAACAAATCTGAAGCATTTAAATATTTTTGTTTGCTAGAAGTATTAATGGAATTTTTTTTTTCTGAAAAAAAGTTTGTTTCAGAGAAGGGTGTGTGTATATGTAAAAATGAGTAATATATATCTATAGTTCTATGTGTGTGTTCTGCAAAATAACACATAAATTTCTATACAGGTTAGGATGGGGATAATTTTTCCTCAACAGATGAGATTTCTTCCTGAAAGGTTTAGAAAGTTATGATTCTGATTTATCGCTTCTGTTGAGAAGATAGAAACAACTGGCTGTATGTCCAATGTGAGAGATCAGGGGGGCAATGCTCTCAGCATCTCACCATTTTATTTTGTATTGTGCTGTAATATTCACTAAAGTAGGGGTACGAACACTTTTTTCCTAGCTGTCAGACTGAGCTGACAACTGACAGGGCTGCCCAGGAACATGGTGCCCCCCAGGTGTCAGGCTGCAGGCTGTACCCAGCTCCACACCAGCTCCAGAGGGGAGCAGTGGGCACACCTGTGGGGGGTGCACCCAGGTACAGCAACTCGGCTCAGTGACAGCGACCCAGAAGGAGGTGAGTAGTGCAGGAGTATCAGGGAGCCGGAGCGAGAAACTAAGGGAATTGCACCCTACCTTCACGGGACAGGCCCAACAGGCAGGCAGGACACGGGATACAGAGGATTCCCTCTCCTCTCTCCACCTGGCTGAATGTGGCAGCTTCAGGGAGAGGGGGGAATGGCAACAAGTTCCTGCCCAGCGCAGCAGGCCATCTCCTCTGTGACACCCCACCTTCCCCGGTGCCCGTGCATGACAGGGGCCAGGCTCTGCAGTCAGAACTGAACTATAAAGAGAACCATGGCTCATCGGGCTTGGAGGTGTCGTCGAGGTTGAGTTGCCCTACGCCTTGCATCAAAACTGCTTCCACTAAAAAAAAAAAAAAAAAAAAAAAAAGATGGGTCATTGTCATAGGAGTGTCTCTCCTGAGGGGAACAGAAGGCCCGACATGCAGACTGGACCCACTCTTTAGGAAAGCCTGCTGCCTCCCTGGGCCCGGGTTAAAGGTGTGAAGAGAAAGTTTCCGTGCCTGGTACGGCTGTCAGGTTATTTTCCACTACTGACTTTTCAGATGGACAGCAGCAAAATTGCAAGAAGAAGTCTGAGGGCAGTCAAGAGAGACTTCAGGGCCTTGGGATGGCTGCTTAAGGGATCAGGAGCACAAGCAGTGTTCTCCTCCAGCAGGTCGATACCTGGCTCCGAGCCTGGTGTTACCGGCAGAATTTTGCGGGGTTTGACCGTGGGTCCATCTCCACCATACCAGGCCTGCTGGCAACAGATGGGGTACACCTGTCTCAAAGGGGGAAAAGGATCTTTGCACAGGAGTTAGCAGGGCTCACTGAAAGACCTTTAAAGTAGATTTGAAGGGGCAAAGGGGTAAAACCAGACTCACTGGAGATAAGCCTGGGGGTAGCATGCAATGTTTGATGGTCAGTGTGCTCACAAGGTCCCTCAGTGTCCCATCTCAGTGAAGGTAGGGGGTGGAGATCCACACAGTACAAAGGCACAAGGATTATTAACATGTTAGAAACCACAGGACTGCCTGAGAACGGTTGTGCCAGGAGAGGTTTAGATTAGATATTAGGAAAAAAATTCTTCACCAAAAAGGTTGTTAAGAGACTTCAAAGTTCATAAAGTAACTTGTTTTCCTTATCCACCTTTCCTACAGACCTGAATCCCCATTTGTGTTTTGTTATGTTTTGGTTTGTTTATTTTTTTTATTTTTTTTTAAATCTATCTGTAATTGTATATTGCTTATACAATATTTCTGTGAAGTATTTGTCACTATAGCCTATCACTTCAGTGCTTATCATGCTAAATCAAATTTATATCTTGTGACCACTGCTCTAACAATAGTAAATGCTGTATGCTGTTTATGTTTTTTAGTTTTCAGAAGCTGTATAAAATGTTTGCAAACATAGATTCTGTTATTGTTGTTGTTATCGTTGTTGTTGCTATTGTTATTATCATCATCATCACTACCACATTCCAAAATGCTATGTTTTTCATTCAATCATTTTTTTGTGGTTTGTTACTAGTAAAATATTTTTTTTAGTTATGTCATATCTTTGTCACAGATTCAGCTAAATCTTAATTCTATATGGCTTTGTTTCCTTCATTTTGTCAACTAATTTTCGGTGCATCTCTTATTAGGACAGTAAAAATTTCCCATTAAAAGTGGTAATAAATTTTCAATGGAAAAATTCTCATCTTCAGAAAATATCTTCTTTTTGGCATCGCAAAGATGAAAAGCCTTCAAAGTGCAATATTTTGTCAGAATAAATGCATTTTGAATTGCGTAGGCTTCCATGAGAATTGTAATTTAATTGCCTTTATGTACTTGTTTTTCTTGGACTAGCTTCCCAACCTGGACAATTCCTATAGTGTACAATTCTGATAATTCACCATAACCTTATTTCCAGGAGAAAATATGAAAGTACCATTTGGGAAATAGAATAATATCTGAGAGTATGGGCTAAAGAGGAATTTGAGCAAAGCTAATCAAACTGCAATCCTCATAAGGCATTGCAGGATCATTTTATTCTTTATTATTATTAATGTAATTTCATATATGGCTTTTAGCCCAAAGTAAAAGGGCTTTCTGGGACAAAATTAGATAAAAATATAATTTAGTTTTAATTAAAAAAATATTTCTATATGCCTGCTGACATGAACTTTTTTCAAGGAAACAAGCTATATTATTTATAATAGTAAAGTGAATCCTAATTCAGTTGTTCTATAAAACTCAGATAAAGGGCTGAAAAGTACATATTATTCCAGATCTGGGGAAAAAAAACACCACCCAAGACAGAGAAGGTGAAGCCTTCCTATTGTCTACCTAAATTACTTTTGGTGCATGATGCAAGGAGGACTTACGTCAATTGCAGACATTACCAGAGCCTGGTGTGAGTTCAGGCAGCCAAAACTCTTGCTAGGCTAGCTCATGGGAGTTTCTGTACCACAAGAGTATTTGATGCCTTCCAGATTTTCCAATACACAAGGCTATTAGATATTTAACTTATTTAAATAATTTTTTCTTGATTTTCATAACTTATTTGCTGTTGCTGTCTTTGAAGAATAAAAGGAAGTTAAACTTTTTTTTTTTTTTTTTCTGGTTAAAAGTTCTATTTCAAATTGAATGAACATGTATTTTTATATCACTTGCTATTAAAATAATATCAAAAACAAACAAAAAATTTGTTGATTTTACTTACCAGAATGGTTTGAATCTGAGGTGTAAATTTTCTGTGAAATAGAGTACATTTCACATAGAGTGTGAAATTTCTGTTATAAAAATCCTACGAGTGCATGGGGATTACATTTAGTCAGCTACATCTGCCAACTTCAGTAACCAAAAAAAAAAAATCACCACTTTTTTCCATAGGAAAAGAAAGCTATCACAGATTATATTAATGAGGTGGTTTCCACTGTGTTCTGCTGCTCAACTTCACTGTGTGTTAAGCTTTAGTTAGCTATTCTTGAGCTGAAAGACTAAAGGCAGCATGTTGGCCCAGGTGTAAATGCAGCCTTACACCTGGGCTGCTAGTGGTGACAAATGAGAAGGAAAACCCACAGCTGGACGTGGGCTCAGGCTGAGTTATGTTTAAACTGCTTGAATGTTTTGGTTTTAGTATTTAAGACAGTGAAATCTGCTAGTATTCAACTCTACTACACCATTAAAAAAACATTTTTCTAAACTAGAAACATACTTTGATATGACTGCAAACTTAGGCAATTTTTTATTAGACTGCAAATGGTATTCCATTTTAAATAGGGGTAAAACTGTTACATATCTTTTAAAGTTGTCATAACAATTCTGTCTCATATCTTACTGATTTTTCTAAAGAAATAAAAAATATGAGGTAAGACTTGATGAGTCACTGTCTGGGTTACTGTACTTGTTGTTCTATTACCTTACATTTAATAATTTTGTTTGGAGAGAACCAGGACTGACATCTTTCACAGGGAGATATCATTTACAGAGCAAATACTTAGCGAATCACAAAAAAATTATTCTTATGCACAACTGAAGTACATGTTACATTCAGTCTTAGTCAAGGGGCTCCAAATCTTTACTAAATTATGTATATATTATAAAAAACTCAGACTTCATTCACTAAACTCTTTGTCTCCAAAATGATTATTTATTCTGTGATTTCCAAAGAGGAGCAGACCTCAATAATAGATATTTTTTAATTTTCTCATTAAAAAAATGGGGGGTGGGGGTGTGTGCTTCTCTTTATTGCATTTGTTTTTGTCTCATTTCAGTTTTACTGTTTGTACAATTTCATATCTGCATCTAGGCATTTAATAGCCATATGACCAATTTGTTTTCCCTTAATGTCACTTACTTGAGCTGTTGTGATTGCAAGAAAAAAATGAAACCTCTTTGAAGCTATATTGGTATTGTTTTAGGAGATTTTATTATTTCTACCATATGATGGAATTTTAATACTATAATAGTAGTATAGTAGTAGTAGTAGTAATAATAATAATAATGTGTGATTTGTTGTAAATTGTGGCTCTTGCAAGTAAAGAATATCATGAAGCTTTAATAATACAATATTTGGAATCAAATGCTCCCTGAGCAGAGAATTTCTTTATCCCTTTAAGATCATTAGGATACTAATAGTACGCCTCCTATTCTTTCTTTTATTTACATATTTATCAAAAAATTACTAAAATCATTACGTAAGGAAGTGTGACCTAGAAAAAAGAACTTTTCCTGAAGCTAGTTTAGAAATATCAACATCTATTTTCTTTAGCTAGTGAAAAAAATTTAGTTGAAAAAATTTAATTTATCTTTATGTAGTTGATATAAAAGTCAATATAAAAGGTATTCCTGAATTGGCACATGGTAAATTTCATTTGTAAAAACGTTGCAACTTTTGATAAAAAAAGTTTGGTTTAAGATTGGTTTTAAAGACATTTTATGGTTTCAATAATTTATTTCCATATTTCTTAAAAAAAAAATAAATTCAGAATTTCCTGAAGATTAATTCTTAGCCAGGTTTTTTGCAGCAATTGTAGAGAGCTGGCAATAGCTACACTTCCTTGTAAAATTTATTATTTTTTAATGAATCTGTCCAGCAATTATTATGAGTTTTAAAAGCAATAATCCTGAACTGAAATTAAAGGAAAAAATGTGGAAAATTTATCCAGGAAAAAATGTTTTGGAACTCTCAAGTCTTGATGCTTTTATTCTTTATATGCAATTTCAAATTGAATAACTTATGCAAAGGGAAAAGTAGTTGGGTTCCTAATTCTTTTCTAAATTAAAGTCTGTTGGAATTGTTATTTCTGAATTTTATAAATTTGAGACAAGTGAGTATTTCCTTAAGGAAAATTTTCTTAATAATTTTTCAGCTGTTATAACCAGCTTCCCTGGTTAACTTCCCCTATATTTCCTAACCTACATTAGATTTAAATACTTTGGCTACTACTACAATTAAAAGAAGAAATAAAAAATCTTTCTTACTCTTTTACAGTTCTGGTTGTTCCTTCAGCTTCTCATTTCCACTCTTTAAGTCATTCTGTCCAAAGATATGCTACTTGCTTTTTTAATTAGATAGATTATCTAATAATTTGTTTCTACTGTTGAGCACAGAACTTAAAACCACACTTTACTCCATTAAGTTCATCAGGGCTTACATGAATAACAAACTCATGTTAAATAAATGAATATTTACTGAGCTATCTTTCCTCTGCAAGACAGCCAAATGTTTGTTGAGACCATGATTCTTCAAATTATTTCAGTATTCTATGCCTCTCTCTTACTGTCTCCATTCACAGTACTAGAAGACAAATAAGGAGGCGATAAAAATGTAGTATTGATGGTGGACAGTATGTGACTTCTACCTGGTCTTCTGAGCTGACCTGATGCCTGACATCCTCAAGTGAATTCAGACACAGATTAAAACTCATAAAAAACCCCTTTTACTTAGTCACTTTTCACAGAGAGGAAGAATAGGGCAGTAATTAGAGCACTAGTTGTGAATTTAAGAAAATAGGATTCAATTAGATATGTTACCATTTGTGTATGACCTTAGATAAATTACTTAGGTTAACTTTTCAGCAGTATTTGGTAGCCAACGTGGAATTCATCTCACTTAAATTTAACTGTCAAAAATGAACGCATTTAACCTAAGTGGTTGTATCAGATCTCTTTATAGGCGGTGAAGTAGAAAGATATGTCCCTCTAGAGCAAATGGCATCCCACTTAATTCTGCTTTAGAGAGAACCTATATAATTAGCTTAAACTACACGCTTTGTTCTTTTAACTATCCAAAATGAACTGATGATTTCTGTGACTAAGTTTTCTAGTGAGTGGTACTTTTCCTATGCCAATGATAACCTGTGGATAACTGAATTGTGTGAGATGAACCAGTACATTGGTAACAGCTGATATAGTTGTCCTAAAAGATAATTGCAGTCTTAATGTTCAAGTATGGGAGACACCTACAGCATTCTGAAACTGAGTAAGTGATAGGTCACTTAAAATACACAAAGTCTCCTTTGAGGACAGATGTTTGTGTATATAATGTGTGTATGGAAATGTATGTGTGCACATACACACATACACAAAGAATGTAAAATAATATGACATATATATGCATTGATTTTCCTTTTGAACACCTGCTGCATTTCACTTTGTCTTTGCCACTGCAAGAGAAAGACATCACAGGATGTTTTCCCTTAAGGATGTAGCAAGAGACTCTGAATGCTGAGTCTAAATATGTGCTTCAACACAAATATTTTAGACTTTCAGCATGGGCAGAATAGAACTAATAACTAAGTCAGGGAAAGAGGAAGAATGAGGTTTACAAGCCTTATATAACATAATGTGGCACTTGACAAATTATATCTTGAGTACTTAATTATGCAAATAGAAACTGCAAGAGTATGATCACAACATTCCCCAGAGTGTACATTAGGAAATGAATAAAAGGACAATTAGAAATGCAATATATATACCACTTACTATTAGAAATCTTTTCTCAGTCATTTAATCATATTTTGTGTTTTACACTCAGTAAAATTAATTTTATGAACATGTTTCAAGTTAGTATTGCTTCATTACTGACCCCCAGGTCCTACTTTTGTACTGACATTGCAATTCCCCCTTTGTATTCTGCTTTTTTATTTTGTTTGTTTGTTTGTTTGTTTGTTTGCTTCATAAGTAATTTTGGTTCACTCTTTTCAGCCTAATTAAACACACTGGAAAAATTAAAACTGCAACAGAAAACCAATCTGTTTGTTTTTTTTTTTTTTTTTACAAAACTTTGTAGATTATTAAAGATCGGTATTTTGAGCTCCATTTGACTTTGGCAAGTAGACTTTCAAAATCTTATTTCAGCGTGTACATACGCAAAATTTGTGTCTTGCAAAAAGATCACCAATATCTTGTCTGAACAGGTGTTTACTACATAGTACAAAATTTGCTCACCTTCTAGATTCACTGGGAATGGGATTCTCACCTCTAGAAGTCCCTTAGTGAAAGTCTGAAAACATGCCTAGGAAAGGCAATTTCTTTATTTCCTTCTTTTCTTCATCTATTCAGTGGGGAAAACTCAAATTGTGGCAAGCTTCTCTGACTGATTCTTTTGAGTAATTTTGAGATTCTCTAACTGGTCTACAGAAATGTACATATATATCTGATCTGAAACTTAAACTTGTTGCAGCAGTGAAATGACACGTCCTTACACTTCTCCCTTAAAGTGCAAGGAGGATAAAGAGGCAGAGGGTGTGTGATCTTATTAAACAGCAGGATGAGGTACAGATTACAGACTTCTCAAATGCTAATGCTTAATTCTTACTTTCAGCAGGTGAAAGTGGGTAAAAAGAGGAAGTCAAGAATGCATGAGCCTCAACCAACTTCCAGATGTGTAGCAGAAAATGGAGATTTTTTTGTAGTAAAATCCAAATTAAGCAGCATCCCAGTATCACAAATTCAAGATATAACGCTAAAAAATATTCATGCAAAAGATGGGTTTTCCTGTGTTGATGCTCATTTTGCGACAAAAGTTAAAATAGGGTAAACCCACACCACATGTTAAAATAGATCACTCTGCACATCCTCCAAACACTGTATTTGGACACCAGTGCAATGAAGCTGGTTATTACCCATGTGTTGATACAATGTTCTTAATACTAAGTACATTGACTATAAATAAGATACTCATATTTACTCTGACATAAAATTTTACTCTATTTCCAAGTTCAAAAGTTCACACACACACGCACACAATCAGTTCTGAATTCTACAGTTCCTGGAACTAAAATACATTTCGTTTTTAACATCTTTAATTAAAATTTAAAAATATTCAAATTTCTATAAAATAAATGCTATCTGCAATTATAGTATATAAGGTGACTTTCACTGTAAAGGGTTCGGTTACACTTTGCTGAAGTATAGAAGACAGATTTGGACCTTGCCTGTGCAGATATAAGACAAGTTCAAATGTTTTGGTTTTAGTTAAATGGTATGCTAGATGTGAAGGGTCTAGAGTACAAGTCTTATAAGGAGCTATTGTGGGAACTGGGGTTGTTTAGCCTGGAGAAAAGGAGGCTCGGGGGGGACCTTCTTGCTCTCTACAAATACCTGGAAAGGAGGTTGTAGTGAGGCAGGCGTCAGTCTCTTCTGCCAAGTAAGAAGTGACAGGAGAAGAGGAAATGGCCTCAAGTTTTGCCAGAGGATGTTTAGATTGGATATTAGGAAAATTTTCTTCACAGAAGGGGTGGTCAAGCGTTGGAACAGGCTGCACAGGGAAGTGGTTGAGCTACCATCCCTGGAGGCATTTAAAGTGTGTGTACATGTGGTGCTTAGGGACATGGTTCAGTGGTGGACTTGGCAGTGTTAGGTTAATGGCTGGACTTGATGATTTTAAGGGTCTTTTCCAAGCTAAATGACTCTATGATTCTATGTGGTTTTGGTGTTTCCCCACCCCCACCCCCCTCCCGGCCCCTTCCCCAGTATTTCAAGTACTGAATAATTTGAAGTGTAAGAAAAGAACAAAGAATGCAATACCTCAGGTAGTACTTTCAAAGCAACAGAATTTCAAGAAGTGTAGTACAATGCTTGCTGGCCTAAGTAATTTCCTGAGTTCACCTGTAATTCTTATGGTTGTTATTTATTATTCCTTTCTTTAAGGATCTATGTACTCATTAACTTTGTGATCAAACCAGCAAAGTTTTAGGATATGTCATTAAAAATAAATTTTAAAAAATCTGTGTTTTTGACACATGCTGTTTTGATTGATAGAACTGTAAGATTTTTTGTCATTATTATCTAAAATTCAGTTTTTAAACAACAGGCTTTGGTTCAGTGACTAAAATAGTCTTTTTTTATCTTTTAGTTGTTAGTGTGTTTATTTTTATAACTCATGCTGGGTTAATGAGTGTCACATCGATATGTACAAGATGATGTACTGAAAAAACTTTGAGATTACTTTGATTTTAACTCCATAGAAAAAAATACAAAAGATTTATAGTTGCAGATTTTTACAGAGATTGGAAACAGTCTTTTATTGTGTTATTATTTATGTAGGAGTGTATGCATATAGATAGTATATTTCTTGTACCAGTGTGACTGATTAACACACCCCCACAATGGAAGAAGGCTCAGAAAAGGGCATTAATGATGTGCTCTTGAAGTTCAGGGAAGAAAACATGGAGTGGCCACAGCTGCTGCAAAGCAAGCTGAACTTAACCTCAGCCTAAAAGGGACAAGGGGAGCAGCTGGATCAGCTGCGTGGATGAATTGGTTGTGTAAGCAGCCTTCCCTGAGGTAATCAAAACAATGTGAATATCATCTTGAGCTAGAGAGACCAGTTAAACAGTTTTCTTCATTCTTTGACTGTTAGAGTGTAATCTTTCAAGATCACTAGGTTAGGATGGTTTAAACTACAGAGGGTGAGTAAACTGTTGAGAATGCTAAAGGGCACAAAGAAATAGACTGGTTTATTCCCAAATATTCCACTATCTTGACATGTGTCTATCAGCAAATTTATTTTTATCTCAGTTTTCACCAGAAAAAAATTCCCATTTTAGAAAGTTCTTTGAATTCCTGAGTCAGCTGATGCAACATATATTTGTCTCTGCTATTTGATTTAGCTGCCTATATCTTGCGGGAAAAGTAGGTGCAGTCTGGGTCAGAGAGAGCTGCAATACCCGGTCATGAGAATGGTACTGCAGGGCCCTGTAAAGAGGCAAAGAAGATACAATCCTGCCCTTCCTGTCTTCGCCCAAAGAAATTTCTGTTTTCTTACATCTCATACTTGAATTATATATGCTTCATAATACACAGGATGTTATCACTTGGTTTATTTCTTTATTTTTCAAGTTTAACAGGAAGGTGTCCTGGTCTCTAGAAAGAGTCTTTGGGCAATACTGTAATCAAAATAGAAGAGTTATTTTATGCATTCAGTTTTGTTATTAATTGATTTCAAGATACGCAGTTCTTTGTGACTGTCAAAGTGGCAGCTTTACATATATATTTGATTAAATTGGCAGTTATACACTGATGTCTCCAAGTTCCTTTTCTGATTTCTCTTTATTTAATTTATGTGACTGCCTTCAGTCATGTTTTCTCTGTTGTTTTTATAACACCTTGTTTCTTGCAAGGACTAGAGAAAAGAAATTTGCACAATGATGTATTAACAGTAGTCAGGAGAATACCTGTGGATAGATGAGTGATTGAAAGCTTCTGAGCTATTTTGATCCATCCTGAGAAAGTGACTACTTCTGTGTTCACCCTTTGTCAAGGACAGCAGTCCAGAAAGCTCCTGTCATCTTAACTATAGGAGCAGTCTGAGCCAGTCAGTTGCTTAACACATTCTTCTTTTGTTTGGATTGTTGAATTATTTGATCTGTTGAGGCTTCATTTTTGGCTTATGTGTGTCCAGTATTTGTATTATAATCACACTTAATAATATTATTTAATGGTTCTCTTTTTAAGCTTGCTAGGTGTTCTCACTGTACTCTCCACACAGCCTCTTATTCCTCATTCTTGTCCTTGTCACAAGGAGAAAATGAGAACATGGGGAAATTAAAAATTATGATCCTGAAACTTGACAGAGACACTCTGGAATGGTACCAGTCAATAGAGGTAGCATTTGCAAACAGTCAGTGCTTGCGAAGGGTTGGCACTCACCAGAACTAATTACTTCACTGCGAAAGAATCCCACCCCAAAACCAACCAACTAACACAAAAATCCCCAAAGCAAAAAAAACCCCAAAACACCCCAACCCCCCCAAAAAACAAAAAAGCAAATTTTGCTTTCCTTTCCAAATAGTTCCTTAAAATGTTAATGTAATTTGAAAGTATCTATAATTTTTATAGATCATCATGACAGAGAATAGATCCATGCAACTTAAATTTCTCCAGATTTACCCTTTATACTTCTCATCGGATGAAAGAATGCCTTATCTTCCCATTCAGCACCTCCAAGTTTATCTGATTCCTAAGGCTGGTTTTGGAATCATGTATCTGTATGCAATTATAGGTATACAGAAATTGGCTTTTATACCAGCTGGAGAGATAAACATTAGGAACAGGTAGAAAAGCCCAACACAAGACCACTGAGAAAAGAACTTGTCCCTTCAGGTTTCACAATTTTTTTACAACAACTGAGCACAGGTGGTCTTAAATCATTGTCCTCATTTCAGCTGGGACAGAGTTAATTTTCTTCTTAGAAGCTGGTGCAGGGCTGTGCTTTGGATTTGGTGTGAGAACACTGTTGATGGCACACTGATGGTTTTGGTTGTTGCTGGGTGATGTTTCTACTAAGTCAAGGACTTTTCAGTTCCTTGAGCCCTTCCAGCAAGAGGGCTGGAGAGGCACGGGAAACTGGGAGGGGACACAGTCAAGACAGGTGGCCCAAACTAGCCAAAGGGATATTCCATACCATGTGATGTCATGCTTAGTATATAGGCTGGGAGAAGATGAAAGGGGGGGACATTTGGCATCGTGGAGTTTGTCTTTCCAGGTAACTGTTGCGCATGATGGAGCCCTCCTTTCCTGGGGGTGGCTGAACACCTGCCTGCCCATGGGAAGCAGTGAATGAATTCCTTGCTTTGCTTGCTTGCATGCTAGCCTTTTCCTTTACCTGTTAAGCTGGCTTTAACTCAGCCCATGAGTTATCTCATTTCTATTCTTTTGATTGTTTTTGTTCATTTTTCCATTACCCTGCTATGTATTTTCATATTTAGATTCTTTTTCATCAGTTATTATTAGCTGGTAAAATAATTATTTCCTTCTCTATTAAAGAAATACAATCATATCCTGACAGTACATTAAGTCTTATTAAAGAATATTTTTCTTATACAAATTTAGCCTTGGCAGTTAAATAGATACTTATTATATTAGAGGGGAAACAAACAAAAAAAAAAGTGTAGCGTACATCAGGGAGATAAAATAGTTTATTGACAATGAGTGAAATCAATGGGTAGAGGATGATCTGAAGGTTGCTTTCATATAAGCTTGGAGCCTGTTAATGCATATTATTCTTTAAAGAATGTCTTTATTCTTCTTTAGAATGTTCCACGTGTCACGTAAATTCACTTAGTTTCTAGAAAAAAAAATACTTGGGATTTTCAGGTGGAATATAGGTAATTCTCTGCTTTTCCTGCAAAATGAAGTGCTTCCTACTTCCCTCTCTAGTGTGGTCAGATCATCTTTCAGCTGAGCACCAGAGATACAATACAGGCTATTTTAATCATGTCTCCTTATCTAGTGCAAATCTGGTTAGATAGGTCTACTTTAAAGAATTTTCTTTTTGTTCTGCATTGCCTTACTTATCTATGAGCATGTAAGGCATTCTATGCTGTTTTAATTTCTTAGAACATTTGTTCAAATATGCTGTTGAACTGCAGTAAATTTTTACTTTTAGTTATTAAATTGTTCATTTTAGCAACATGGAAGGCAGAGGGTGAGTATAAGGTTTATTCCACCTCTGTAGCTTGGAATTGTTGCTAAATATGTGAAAGAGTGCACAGAAAAAGAGTAAACCAACCAAACAAAAAAATATTAAGTGGTGATACTGCACCAACTGAAAAGATTTTAAAGGCTGCTTTTGAGGTAAATCAAAGCAACTTCGCCACCTCAGAACTGGTATTAATTTTTACTACTTAAGTGGTGTTCTTGTGGGTGTTACTAATTAATTTTTAAATGATTAATCCTTATCAGCTTTTAAATATATTTAACTTTGAGATACAGGACAGAACAAACAGTTTAGGTGATAATAAACAATTCTGGTGAGCTATTAGTCATGTCTAACTTGAATTTTGGAGATTTACTTACTGTAGTTACATTTTTATGCTTTGGAAAAAAATGTTTTTTTCTTTGTACTCAGTCTTTCTTTAGATACATTTGTACACTTCTAGCGAGAAGTAGTAGAGGCTGTACATGCACTGCTGTGCAGACAGTTTAATATATGTGATACAAGGTCTACTGATCACTTTTGTCTTATCCTATAAAAGCAAATGAATATTTAGTGTTTTCAAATTTCTTACTTGTGGCTTCTGACACTGTTGTTTATTTGTTTATTTTTTAATTTAAGGAATTTTCTCTTGCTTAGGATTATTAAATTAGGATAATCAAATATTTTTTTAATATGATCCTACAGATAGCAAATCAACTTCATGGTATATGGATAAATTGTTCTCATATCCTTTATGTAAGATTATAAAATAGTTTTCTGTTTATAACTGTCGTAATCAGATCAAGATTAGTGGTTTTATTACTGCAAGGATGCATTGATGGAAACACTAAAGAAAGCATAACACAAATCTCTGTTGGTTTGATTGCCTAGTAGAACTACCCATAATTGACAATAGTGTTTGTCATGAAAAGGTAATAACTAGAGTATGTTTCATCTGTTCTTGAAATGTTATTAAATAATGTGTTTGCATTAAAAAAATGATTTTTGGAAAAAAACATCTGATATTTGGTTTTTATGAATAATTTACCAGATTGTATTTGGTGATGTTCCTCTTAAACAACATACTCGTTCAGTTTTATTGGTGCATTCTGCTGCAATCACGGCATATTGGGTCTGGCTGAGCCCCATAGCAGCCCTCATAGTGCTGTGCTTGTATTGGTAGCTGGAAAGGTGGTGATAACACACATGTTTTGACTACTGCTGAGCAGTGCTTGCACATCTCTCCAACCTCTCCCATCCCCTCTCACCAGTAGGTTTGAGGTCTTGGGAGGGGACATAGCCAGGACAGCTTACCCAAAGTGACCAATGGGGTATTCCATACCATATGTTGTCTGCTCAGATGTAAAAGCTAAGGGAAAGGAGGAGGAAGAGAGAGCGTTCGTTATTTACGACGTTCATCTTCCAGAGCAGCTGCTAAACATACTGAAGCCCTGCTTCCTGGGAAGTGGCCAAAAATGGCCTGCTGATGGGGGAAGTAGAGAATGATATTTTTATTCCCCGCCCCCCCCCCCCTTCACTTCCACGTGTGTGAATTTCACTTTTGCTTCATTAAACTGTGTTTATCTTGACCCACAAGGGGTTTTTAATCTTATTTTTTCCCCCACCCCATTCTGCTGAGGAGGGGAGTGACAGAGCAGCTTGGTAGGCACCTGACATTCAGTCAAGGTCATCCCACCACACAGTGGAATTATACTGAAATGAAGACAACAACAAATTGTGTCCATAGTTGTAATGTGATAATCTTACAGTCAAATAGTGTGTTTATTATCTTTCTGCTTGCATTTATGATACCTCAGTACTGAAGACCAGGCTTACTCAAAATCATTTAGGGATGCTTCCTGCTTTGGATATCAAATACTCAGAAAATAATGTTTGTTTTCCTCAAAAAATGTGTAATTTTTGATCAATGCATTATAATATTGGAGAAAAAACCCTGAAAAGGAAGATAGCTTGATGAATCCCTCTAAATATACATGTACAATAATGCAAGACAGTGATATCTGTGTTGTTTGTAAAGCATGCCTCATGTCCTAGGTAAAGAGCTGTTGAAGTTTTTAATAGCCAGACTACCCAGATGTATATGCACTTGGGAAAATATGTAGATTTTGTGGAAGGAAACAGGAGAGAAAATATATCTAGGTGTTTTTAATACAGTTTATCATTCTGTTTTTTCTGTTTGTGCTCACAGCCGGCAGCCCACAGGATTTTAAAGCGTCAAAGTAATTATGAACAAATTTAGCAAGTTTGTTGTGAAAATTTTAGTATTTGAAGTCTATAGAAATCTTTCAAATTGTTGGTGATATGAAAAAAAGAGTAAAAGAGGAAAAGAACATATTGTGTAATTTAGAGCATTTAAGTCACCTGATACAAAGAAACACAGAAATATAAAATTAGTTGAATAAAATGAAAGTATAATTTCGAAAGTTATTTTCGACAATATTGAAATGTTTGGTTCTGCAAAAAAATCCTAATGTAAATGTTTTTCTGTAGAATGAAGTACTGCTCAGAACACTGAAATTTTCAATTTTTTGGATTAGTTTTCTTGTTTGTAATGAAAATCCAGCTTTTCAAAGAGGAGGGAAAAAACTTTTTATTCCTGGCCAGGTATATCTTCTGTATACAGAACTAAACATTGTGACAGTTATTGTTAATACAAGTTAATTGTACGTTATAAGAAGTCACACAAAAGGTTACGTATTTTATTATGTTGCTTGTCTTCCTTTGTTGTTGGTTTGGGTTTTTTTTCATTTTTTCCCCTCCTATTTTAATTAAATGTCACTGATGACTTTGAAAGGAGATTCTTTGCCAGTTGAGATTAACTCGGGGAAAAGTAAACAAAACAAAATTCTTTGCAAAACAAATATTGAAGTTCAGTTATTTCATAGGGCTTTATATATATACACATTTGTATTTCTTTGGATTTGTGTGGCAATTGTTTCTAATGCCTGCCTGTGAACAGTTTTGAAAGCTGCTGTTTTCAGCATCATTTGAAAGTACCAGAGAATGGCAGCCTCCTTACTCCTTCCATTTCAACATTCGTTTACTGTCTGTCTCTCAACACAGATTCTGCTCACCCTCAGCGAAACCTAGTTATTTTAGGCTCTGCCAGTTTGGGACTCACAAGGCAAACAGGCTAGTCCACTAGAATTAGTGATTTCTAATTTAAGTGTGGACTTCATGCTTCCTGACCTATTTTTGAAAATGCTTCCTTCTAAGTTAATGCACAAATGTTCATTTTTATATGCTGTGAATTTATATTATAGGTAATACTTTTAAGCAATAAATGCTTTAGCTAATAGACTTTCTCTGTGAATGTCTATGTCAATATAACTATCTAACACTAATGATAGCAGTAGATAGGTCAATCCTAAAATATAAAATATTTTTGAAGGATCGGTTTGTACATGAATAATTTAAATGCTTAACTTTGATATTGGCATTGTTCTCTGAGCTCATTTCCATGTTTTATAATGTTTATAAAATAAATATTCATGAAGTTTAGTAGTTCTACAAATGTATTTGAATAGGTTGCAATAATAGCTATATGTTTAGGCTTAAATTAGAAAAAATCTCAAGTGGAAAACACTAATTAAAAACAAAAGTAGAAATAAATAACTTTAAATTTATGATTAACTTATTGGAAAAGAGTAATAACAATAGTGATACAATTATATATCTAACAGATTTTTAATGTGCTAGAAGTTCCCTTGGGATTCAAAATATCTGTAGGTAAAGCCTGAAGACACTTCCACAGATAGGCCTGATCTTGAGCTTAACTTTTATCTGAGGTCTATGCTGATCGTCATCTGATTTGAATGGAGGTGTTTGTTCTTGTCCTGGTTTCAGCTGGGACAGAGTTAACTTTCTTCTTAGCAGCTGGTGCAGTGCTGTGCTTTGGATTGGGTGTGAGAACAATGCTGATAGCACCCTGATGGTTTTGGTTGTTGCTGGGTGTTGTTTCTACTTTTCAGCTTCTTGAAACTGGGAGGGGACACAGCTGGGACAGGTGACTCAAACTAGCCAAAGAGGTATTCCATACCGTATGATATCATGCTGAGTATATAAGCTGAGGGAAGAAGGAGGGGGACATTTTGCATTATGGCATTTGTCTTCCTGAGTAACTGTTACATGTGATGGCCTGCTGTCCTGGGGGTTGGCTGAACACCTGCCTACCCATGGGAAGTAGTGAATGAATTCCTTGTTTTGCTTGCGTGTGCGTTTTTTCTTTACCTATTAAATTTTTCTTATCTCAACCCCTGAGGTTTACATTCCTTTCCAATTCTCCTCTTCATCCCTCTGGGTGAGGGGGAGTAGCAAGTGGCTGTGTGGTGCTTGGTTGCTGGCTGGGACTAAACCACAACAGTTCTCCAGGAAGCTGGACAGCCATTCTGTCATGAAGTTTAGGAAAATAGGCTGTAAAAAACCCAGCCAACCAAAAAGGAAAAAGAAAAACAAAGCAAAATGCACACACCCCACCCCCTCTCCCCACCCCACAACCAAGCAAACATAGAAACTTATGCTAAAAACACATGGGAGGAAAAAGGACAAGGGCTTTGAAGAAATGATGGGTACTATACCACTATTCATCTGTCTTGATCCCTAGGTGTCTTTTTTTTTTTTTCTGACTTATGCAGCATAACAGGCATTTGAATGCCTGCCATGAAATTTAATCAGGGTTACCTCCTATACTTTTGTAATGGTTAGAAGATTCACTTTTTACTTGAAATGCTATGTATAATAATAGATAGTGCATCTTCTTTGGCAAAACACATTCACACATAATACGCATAGGTTTCATTGCAAGGGGTTTCTAGCCAACATTATGTGTAGAGCTGCAATTCAAGATTTTTATTTCTCATTTTTATGTTTATAGAGGATAGAGATCATCTGTCTTGGGAAATGCTTAATTTTTTTCACACCTTAACCGGAAGAGATACTTCTTCAGGGAGTATTTTTGTCAGTGGAAACTCTTGTGGTGACTTGTATAGAGATCTTACTGTTGGCATGATTCACAGTCTTGACAACTGTGAAGAAGCATAAAAAAAAAAAATATCCCCAATATTTTCTTGGCTATGGAAGCCACAAACTCTGACAAAGCATAAAACAATTCTGACTGAAAAGACCATTGCTCAGGTAAAAGAAAGGAAAGATATGATGATTTTTCCTGTTGCTTAGTGGTACAATTTACACATTTTGTGTATTGACACCTTTTAAATACTTAGATGAATTACTGTTTCTTAAGAAAAAGCCTGCCGTGTGCAAATAGGTTCTTTAATTATTTTTTTTTTATAAAGTAGAAAGTATTTTGCTACCAGTCCTTCTGTGTGGGAGCAGGAACAATAACTGTAGAAGACGAGCATGAAGTGATACAATGGTTCTTGCCTGTAAAACATCTTCTGCAGGTTAAGTTGAATGCTACTGCCACTGCCGACAATGATAACAGATTAAATACACTGCACCACTAAATTAAAATAAATGCTACTTTTTTTCTATCGGTCTGGTGAGGTAGTGAGACTGAGATGCCAAGTCATGACTCACTGTATACTTTTTACTGTTACAGTTCACCTTCCCTCTGCCCTTCAGCAATAACAAACAAAAAGTATTCCTTGAATAGCATATTTGCTCAGTTGTTATTCTGCACAGATAAAAATTGTAGCATTTGTAATGCAGAAAATCATTGCTAAATTATCATGTAAAATAGATTATTTTTTTTTCCCTAAGAGATGTAAAAGTGTATAAAAGATAAGAGCTGGATAACCATCTTAGTTTCCCTGCCTGTTTTTATAGCCTATATTCCAAGGCCATTAAAATTTCATTATCTATTTGAAATTATTTAAAATTAAATTAGAAACAACATGAATAATTATATTGTGCACACTGTTCTAATTACTAAAGTTCTGATAGGGGGTAAATCAATTGAGTCTTTATTTTAACATTATTCAAAGTTACATTTTTCACTAAATTAACACCAGAAGGGGATTATGCCTACAATAATTGGTGTCACTGTGGCTGGCAGGAAAATAGCTGGTTCGAGAGTTAGGTGGAAGGTTGTGAACTTCTTGGCTAATTTCCCCCCTGCTGTTCATTTCATAAAAGAGTGGGAGGAAAGAAGGGTGGGAAATATTCTCTTCACTCTAATGTCCATTGTTGTCAAAATCTTGAGCCCATAATTTGCAGGTAATGTAAGCCACTAGATTCCCAGGCAGGGTACAAAAATTACTCCCTGAAGTTATCATCAAACCAGCTTTATTAGTATTGCTAATGCATGATATAAAGAAATCAAACAAAAAAATGATCACAGAGACAGCACACAAAAAAAGAAAGGCAAGGAAAAAAAGAATAAAATATTTGTTAGCTTTCTTCTCACTGCATTTTCATGATTGTAACTTGACAGTATAGACTAACACACTTTGCTGCTGCTTTCAGACCATCACATAGGTGTCACCAGTTCAGCAAAAGGTAGATGTATAAAGTCCTGAAGATATACAAAGTATGTCATATGTGTATGACGCATAGCCCATAATCATGTATCTTCTTTGTGCAATAACAGATTTTGACAAATTATTTCCTTGAAAGGAGACATGGTAGTAGGATGAGGATTGAGGGCAGATTGCTCTCATATTTGATTATGAGTGCATGCTAGCACTAAATGTCTACTGTATTTTCTTTTCCATGCAAAGGTAGTTCAATTACAACAAAACATTATTTTCAAGTAACAAGTGGTGCAAGGTAAACAGCAATCTAAACATCTGATAACAATATCTGCAAGTCAGTCAAAACTTTTACCTCAGATAGGGCATGCTGAGCTGTCTTATTTTGTTAAGTTTGTGGGTTTTTTCCCTAGCAGTGAGCAACTATTCTCTTTTTAAAGTATTATAGGGTGGAGAAAACCTCCCTAGCCTTCATTTTTACAATATGAATGTTTTCTTTAAGAGCTTTAAAAAACCCCAAATTTTCAGAAACTTTTCTTTTGTTCTGTAAGTTAATTTTTGTGTGGCACACACCAATGTGTTTGTCAGTTGTAAAAGAAAAGAGAGCTGTATAAATCCCATGAACTGAATTTATGGTGTCTTGGATCTTTTCACAACCATCAAAAGCTCAAATCCACATCAATTTTAGAAGTACTGCCAAGGAAGAACACCTGATGTTACCTAGTAAGTGGGCTTTCTATCACTGCTGATTAAGATTATTCCATGTAATTCTCCTCAAACTCATAAAACTGTGTGAAGAAAGCATTTCTCCTTAGTAAATGGCAAATGAGGATGAAACAAGTCTTAAACATGGCCTTCTTGTTTTCCTGATTTTTTTACCATTTCCAATTTATTTTTCTGAAATAAGTTAAAATTAATAGAAAGTTTCCTTCTATTTGGCTTTTCCACAAAATCTCTTAGATTTTGCATAACAGTAGGAATGACAACTATATCCAGGCAGCCACCAGTGGAAATGCGTTTAAAGGCATGCTTTTCCTCTCTTTGGTTTCACTATTTGCTTGTTCATTCACTTTACTCACCTTTTCTCTTGAGAAAATAGATGTATTGCAGCTGTTTCTTACGGCCACGTGGGGTCACACTTCTACATCTGTCACAAATAGTTAATACTGTAAAATTTAAAAGGCAGCTATTTGCTCTTCTAGGCTGTTATGCGTTCCACATAGCTTTAAGTGGGTCAAGTGGAATTTTGCCAAATACCAGAAAAACAATAACGCTGTTGTAATAACACAATTGGTTAAGCAGACTTGATTTACCTCTCCGTAAAAAACTTAAACCACAGTTAGGAATATATTTAAATACACATAGAAGCAGGGTAAAGAAAATAATCCAGACAGGGATGTATATACACAGATCAACACATTTGTGCTCATCATTAAAAAATCAAGAAAAGCTCAGACATTTAGTTCTGTATCTTTTTTTCTGATGGTGGCCTAATAGATGCTTAGGTAATGAATAAAGGAATGAAGTAACTACAGCTTGCTTCCCTGGCAGTCTTTTGGTTCTGATGATTGTCAGCATATCATTACTTGAGACTGAAGTTTTATTCACACATATTTCTCTGAATTTTTATTATTTTTTTAATCAATTTGTAAGTTCCCTTTCCAAAGCATCCTGTTATAAGAAGTTCAAACTTATTATACATTGTGTGGTAAAAAACCAAACTCCCCTTGATTATATCTTAACTATATGTAATATCCTCAAATAATTCTTTATTTTGTTTATGATAGAATAATTTTTCTGTTAATACTTTCCTGCAAGTTAATTTCTGCCACAGACTCTTCGAGTTACCTGGGTTTTAAACTGAAAAGTCTTGGTCTCTTTAACTTATCACCATAAGAAATCTAATATTTATTTTATGCTCTTTGAACTTTTTCAGCTCTACAATATCTTTTAGAGATGAGGATGATAGATACACTATACAGTTTTCAAGACAATAGGCTACAATTCATAGGATGATTATGCTTTTAATGTTGTTCTTTATTCCTCACTTCCTAGTATTTCACGGAATCACAGTATGGTCAGGGTTGGAAGGGACCTCTGGAGATTATCTAGTCCAACCTCCTGCTAAAGCAGGTTCTCCTAGAGCACATTGCACAGGATCACATCCAGGCCAGTACTGAATGTCTCCAAAGAAGCAGTCTCCGCAACCTCTCTGGACAGCCTGCTGCAGCACTCTGTGACCCGGAAAGTAAAGCTCTTCCTCATACTCAGATGGAACTGCCTGTGTTACATTTTGTTCCCATTTCCCCTTGTCCTGTTGCTTGGGACTACTGAAAAGAGCCTGGCCCCATCTTCTTGTCCTCTGGATATTTTTGTGGACATTGAAAAGATCCTCTCTCAGCCTTCTGCAGGCTAAACAGGCCCAGCTCTCTCAGCCTTTTGTCATGAGGGAGATGCTCCAGTCCCCTCATCATATTCATAGCCCTTCACTGGACCCTCTCGAGGAGTTCCTTGCCTTTCTTGAGCTGGGGAACCCAGAACTGGACACAGCACTCCCAATGCAGCCTCATCAGGGCAGAGTGGCGGGGGTGGAACACCACCTCCAACCTGCTGGCCTTGCTCCTCCTGATGCACCCCAGGATACCATTGACCTTCTTGGCCACAAGGGCACAATGCTGGCTCATGGTCAACTTGCTGTTCAACCAGAACTCCCAGATCCTTCTTCACAGGACTGCCTTCTAGCAGGTCAGCCAACCCCCGCTTGTACTTGTATATTAGTTGGAAAATATAAATCCAACTGTCTTTGTAATTAATCTCTTTTAATTTTTTACATACTCTACTTTTATTTCCATTCTCTTTTTTCACTGCAGACATAATCCTTTCTTTTGCTAAGTCTCAGTCAAACCTTCATGTGAATTATTTTTTTCTTCCTATGTGTATAACTGTAATAATATCTGTGTAATGACAAAAAAAAAAAAATAATAGTCTTCACTGAAGACACATCTGGTTTCTGAGTCCTAAGATCTGATTTGTTGAGAAGTATTATATGCAGTATTATGACTTATTGTTCACTGAATACAAAAGATTGAGGTAGACCAGAACAGTATTTTCCTGTGGTATTTTTGCGGCATTTTGTTGCAGGCAGTATCAGAAATTGGAAGTATTCAGGAATCTGATTTAAGTCACATTTTGCATTTGTGGTTTCTTTTCTTTTTTTCTTTTTTTCATTAAGAGAAAATTTATCTTTCATGGTTTTGTGGAAGATTGTGAGCAATCTGAGTGAGATAGCTTTTTCATGTTCTGGTTTTCTGTTTGGGTTTTTTTTCATACTTCTTAAGTGTGTCTATGATCTAAAACTGAAAAAAAAAGAAAGCAAGCTTGTTTCATTTGGTAGGAAAGGAAGTTTTGCATTCCACTGGAATGGAGAAGTGTCAACCAATATAGTGCAGGCAAAGAGCATTTATGGAATAGAACTGACGTTGACTGCTGAAAAAGTTAAATCATAATACACATAAGGCAACAGGCAGCAGGAGGCTGAAGAACAGAGATGTAATATGTTAATGCAAGATCTAAACATGTACGTGTTAATAGTAAAAGAAATTTCCTTTGATGTAATGGCACTTCATACTCCCAGTACAAAGCACTATGGAACCTGCTAAAGAACTGTGAACTGTATTTTCCTGTTTGTGTCTCATTAGAACCAAAACCATGGAGATAATACAAGATCATGGGTATGCTTATTCACAAATACATTACTATAAATGTGGGTAGCTGTTCATATTAATCAGCAGAGGGGTTTTATAGCTTTAGATTATGAAGTAATATTCTTCAAATATCTTATGAAACATTTAATACATTGCCTTTTTAAACTTGTGACAACACATGTTGAAGATTTCAGGGGAACAAACACCTACAATATTTTTCTCTGGCCAAAAATATTAAAAAGAATGTCTTTACAAATTAAACCAGATAAAGTTTAAATACTATTTACCAGCTTCCAAAATCCTTAGTTTTATTGACCCGTGTAACCAGAAAATCCCATGTAATTCTTCAGTTAGAAAAGATGATGACAGCTAAGTAAATTTAAATTCAGCATATACTTTTGGAAGATTCAGAAAATGTTAATGATTAATAATTCACTCAATTATAGTGGAAGAAGACTGTGAGATTTGCCTTTAGATACAGGTATCAATTAAGTTAATGATATAGTGGTGGACTTGTCAGTGTTATGTTTACAGTTGGACTCAATGATCTTAAGGGTCTTTTCCAACTGAAATGATTCTATGATTCTGTAGTGGGTTAGTGATTTTGTTGTGGTGGGTTTTGTTTGTTTGTTTTGTTGTTTGTTTTTTTAATTAACAAAGAAGAGTGAGAGGTGAGGGTGGGAGTAAAGAAAGGAATTGTGGAAAATCCATAATTACTCACAGAAACACCCACTAAATATTAAGCAAACAGTTTCTGAAGAACAGCTCCTGAAGTACAGAGTTTATGAAAACACATCAAGAGTTGAAAAAAAACCTTCTTATTTAAGCAGGAGATCTATGTTGCTAGTAAATAAATTTAAATGAAAAAGAAACCCCAAAACACCTATTACAAAATTATGCAAGTAAAATGATTGTGCAACTTTGTAGACCTGAGATTAAGTGGGGATGAAAACGTTAGCCTGTAAATGTCTCTATAAATGCACCTTTGGATCCACAATATAAAAATTTCAAGACAAAGCCAGTTAAAAAAGATTATTAAGTACTCTATAATATTAATTCCAGCATGAAATAATTATGCTTAAACAGAGACCTTTTCAGGTGCTAATAAATTCTATTTTTCATCTTTAAATTGTTCATGCCAGGCATGCAGACACACATTTATAGATAGTACTAAACTGATTTTTTTCATTTATTGCAGAAGTTAAATTGTTATGAATAATAGAGTTTATTCACTCCAATCATATAAATTGTTGCTATTGATATATTTAGTATTTCTGAGAATCTATATATTGTGTTTGTGTGGCAAGGTTTTGGTAATGAGGGAGGGGCTGTACAGGTGGCTTCTGTGAGAAGCTGCTAGAAGCTTCCCCTATACCTCATAGAGCCAATGCTAGCCTGCTCCAAGACAGATGCACTGCTGGCCAAGGTCAAGCTCATCAGCAACAGTGGTAGCACAGACACCAAGGCTGATGAAGAAGCAGAGATGCTCCAGGCACCTGAGCAGAGATGCCCTGCAGCTCATGGTGAAGACCATGGTGAGGCAGGCTGTCTCCCTGCAGCCTGTGGAGGTTAATGAGGGAGCAGATCTCCACCTGCAGCCCCATGCTGGAGCAGGTGGATGTGCCTGAAGGAGGCTGTGACCCTGTGGGAAGCACGTGCTGGAGCAGGCTCCTGGCAGGACCTGTGGAGAGAGGAACCTATGCTGGAGAAGTCTGTTCCTGAAGGACTGCACCCTGTGGGAAGGATCCACGCTGGAGCACATTGGAGCAACCCCATACTGAAGGAGGGGAAGAGTGTGAGGAGTCCACTCCCTGAGGAGGAAAGGACACCATAGACAATGTGATGAACTGACCACAACCCCCTTTCCCCGCCCCCCTCTGCCACTGGGGAGGGAGGAGGTAGAGAAAATAGGGAGTAAAGTGAATCCTGGGAAGGAGGGAGGGACAGGGGGAAGGTGTTTCAAGTTTTAATTTCTCATTACCCTACTCTGATTTAGTTGGTAATAAACTAAACTAATTTCCCCAAGTTGAATCTGTTTAGCCCATAACCACAACTGTTGAATGATCTTTCCCTGTCCTTATCTTGATCCATGAGCTTTTTGTTCTATTTTCTCTCTCTTGTCCAGCTGTGGTAGGGGAATGATAGAATGGCTTAGTGAGCACTTGACATCCATTCCGGGTCAACCCACCACAATAAAAAAAAAAGTAAATCTTCTGGGGAGCTTAAAGCAAAATCGATTTATAAAATGGTTCCTATACTGGATTTTGTGTTGGCGGGTTGGTTTTTACCTTTCTTTTTAACCCACATACTACTTACTGTAGACTAAGAATATTTTTTACAGTAGCCATGGTAGAACAGGTTTGAAAAAAATGAGATACTTAAAGTATTTATTAAAAAAGAGCAGATGTCAAAATAGTACAGCATTAAACACTAACAACAGAGGTGTCATATCATGCTTTATTTCTGTCTAGCTATTTTATATTCTACAATTTTTGCCTGAAATGAGTTTACAGAATAAGCAGGGCCCTATATCTACAGCAAGACTGTTCATCCTTGTAAACCTACATTTGTGCCATCTAGATTTTGTGAGCTTAACCACACATATAGCAGGGCAGCTGCTGGAACTTGAGTGGAATTTATTAATACCTTAGATATTGTGAGTTATCACTGACTGTCTTCCCAAACACTCTATGTATTTGGAAATTATAATTATTTTTTTCCATATACTACATATCTTCCTCCACTCACCATCTCTTACATGTTTACATGTACCCACACACGGAAGACATACCTATTCTTTCCCACATCCCTCTTCTTGTATCTCTGATCCATAAATAGGTATGATTTTCCACAGCAAGTACTTCCATTCCAGATACATCCTTGTCCTTGTTATTCTAAGACTTTCATTAATGTCCTTTGTCATTCCCAGATTGTTTCACTATTCCACTGATCCTTCCTCATCTTAAAGAATTTAAAGGATGAATCACAAGAAGTTAAAACAGTTCAGTCAATTTGAAAATTAATTGCACTAAAGCAGTATTTGTCTTGTTGTTGGAATAAATATCTTAGCTCACATAACTAGGTTAATAAACTACACAGGACTATTTGAAAAAGAAAAAAAAAAAGTAATACTAAAATTCCATCCACTACAACTAGGTCTTAAGGTCTTTATTTGGGGGAGTGGAATTCAAAATATAATTCACTTTAACAACCCCTGAATGGCAAATAGTGTGTTTCATACTGAAGAATAGATTCACATTTGATAGGCACATTGACTGAGGTGGTATTTAAACTAACCAGTGGAAGATACTGAAAAGCAATGTGTATTTGAAATGCTGCTCTTTGTCTTTTCTTTTTTTTTTTTTTTTTTTTTCCTTTAAATTCCCTCTCTAAACCACATTCTTAGCCTTTCAGTCACTTAAGCGACTTAGATATTGGAAGCACCCTCATAGTTATTTCAGTGGTAAATTTCACGTATGCTGCTCTTTAGATTCCTTTGTCCTGTTCCGGATATATATACACCACCAATCCTATTCCCATCGTCCCAAATTTTACGATTACAGTTGATAATAAAGTAGTTAAAGAAATTATAAAGATGCTATTTAGGACCTGAAGTAGTCTTTAGCTCTTGTGAGTATCTGTTCCAGAGCATGTGTTTGTATACTGTAAGATATGTTTATTGTGCTAGATAAGGGAACTGTTAATTATGGTCTTCAATCCAGTGATTTAGGCCTATGAAGATGTTAATTTTCATAGTTCTTACTTGCTGCTTTGATGTCAACCTGACTGCATGGCTTTCTTTTCCCCCAAGTACTCACTGTGACAAGAACATGACTTCGTTAAAGACAGCCAAATGAAGGGTTTGATAAACTTTTCTCATACTCTCTGATCTCAGTGAGAAAATTTTGTCCATTATGACCAATGAATGCTGTAGGAATAGAAGGCAGGTCATGAAAAGTGAAGCTATGGTAGTGATATAAAATAACTATTTAATGTCAAAGTGCTTTACCAGAAGTTTCTACAAGCTGCTGGTGTTTCATTTCTAATGAGATAATAAGATACAGGAATTCAAAGTCATTATTTTTATAAGAAAGCTCTGACAGTTGAAGAACTGGATTTTGCCTACCTTGAGGCTTACATCAAGAGTGACTTTAGTATGTGGGAAGAGGATGCAGCTTTGTACCCAATGGCATTTTTGCCCATGTCATAGACCTAAAGAACAGAGAATTGAAAGGCTTAATAAATAAAGGACATGGATGCTATTCTACTTTGTAATTAGGGAGGGGAGGGTGAGAATGAACAGGAAAATGATGACATGGCTGCACTTCATGTTTATTAGAATGTCCTTCCAATGATCTCTGCCTTTATAAGGTGTGGAAGTTACTACATCAAATATGATGACACTGCAGAGAACATCTTTTGCATTGAAAGCATCAGGACATACTGTACAATGATAAAACAATGCCATGGAAACAGGGGGGAAAATATCTTCCCTGTGTGCATTCTGTTTTCTGTAAAGTTTATGAATATATGTCTTAAAATATTGAGTAATTTCTGAACTCTTTAACCAAGGATTTCCTAAAACTTTAGTGTGCTGAAGAAAGGACTAGGAGGCTTGAAGTGGCTTTGAATGCATAAAGTATTCTTTTTCACTGTGTTCAAAATGTTGCAATCTGTTGAAATCATTATAAAGCTTCTAATAGATTGGGATGTGCTTTGGATAAAATGTGAAGAATTTTTCTTTCATTCACCATTCTATTGTTCAGAATTGATCTGCTTTGTGTAGGTTAGTCTAGATACAAGTATGGATGGAAAACTGATATCTTGTCCTGTGGCAACTCAACTGCCTCTCTGGCAGCCCAGGCTTTACTGACATACAAGCTCTCAGGTGTTATATTTAACACTGCAGAGTGGCTTGCAGTTTGGAAAAAGCAGCGTAAAACCTGAGAAAATATATATTATCCTTCATATTTCCAACAGCCATCAGATTAAGAACTCTCTAGGTCATTGCATTTACTCTGTTTCTTTACCTAAACGTATGTTGAACTCCTGTATCTTTGTTAGGCGAGAAAGTTGTCTGAAAGGTTTTAATTGTGCATGCAAAAAGGACTTACTATTTCTAAACTCTTTATGTCCCCAAGTGTTTGGCGTGTTATAGAAAATGAACAATAATTCCCTACTTATTTTCTGTCTTTTCCTTGTAATTTAGGATACCTCCACTCTCCTCAGTGTGTCTTAAAGGAATTACACTTTATAGATGTAAAAGAGCTGGTGAAGATAAATGACATAACAGAACTGTTAAAGAAATACTTTAGATCAACAGTTACCACAGCAATTTTCATGCAGGTGTTTATTTTATACCCATTATTATGGTAAAATGTGCAAGAAATATGTTCAAAATAAAATGTGCTAATTAATGGAATTTGTAAGCTAACTTCCCTATAGCACTTTGTCAGTGACAGATCTGAGACTTCTCTCTTTTTGCACACTTGGGTTTCCAAGAGGAGTCAGAGGTTTTCCTGTCAGTCACCCATGTTTATCAGAGGTCCTCAATGCACAGATCACTGGATACTTTATGGTGCTCTGTAAAGCCCCTGTTCGACACTTTGTGCATCTTGTCCATCTTTGCATACACCAGTCATGATAGTCTTCCTGATCAATTGCCTGGGCATTTGACAGTTTTCCTGCTCAGACTACAAAAACTCTTTTATTATCTACATCTTGAAGCAGTTTTTTTACTGTTTTTGTAAAGAGGCCGTCATGTTTTCAGAAGATGGAAACAATCCCTCACCACCAGACTGACTTTCTTTAGATGAAATCTTTTCTGCTTTCATCATGAATTCTGATGCAGATTTATTAAATTATTTTTGACTCAGATTTTGAAAATTCAGCATATTTCTTTCATCAGTTTTCAACCTGAAAACTGGCATTTAAAAGAAGTAACTTTGTCCTTAAATTTCCAGCCAGCCAGTTTTGATTCATGGATAGAATAGGGGATGCAGAAATACTAATTTCTACCTCATCTAAATTGTCAGTAGTTTGACTGGTCCTTAATTAATTCATTGGCAACAGTGTATTTATGATATTTGTCAAAAGTTTCAAGTACTGCATAAGGGTTTTTAGTATCAGAATAGAACAGTAATGTTCAGGTACTATATCAATGTATTGGAAACATTTCTATGCCTCACAGATCTAATTAATAACCTAATTTCATTCAAGTGAATATGACAAACAATGAGAATGAATGGGAGTGATTGAGTCAAAAATACAGTACTGACAAATTAGAACAAGAAACCAAAGTCTCACCAAAAGCATGAAAGATGATCAACCTGTATTCTGATAATTGAAAACGAAATACATGTGAAGAATAATGATAGTACCATGACGGAACATCAGGTATAATTCCCTTTCAGAAAATCCCAGAGGCTTCCAATGGAAAAAAGGAAGCAATCAAAACCTGCCTTTAGTTACTAGTGTTGTTTCCATGTTCATCTGATTATCACTGCAAAATAATTTCCTGAGCTTTCCAAGACACAACATTGCTCCAAATTTGAAACATCACAGAGCCAAGAACCTTTCCAACCCTATAAGGATAAAGGCTTTCAGATGTAGAACTTCATCCTTTTCTTGTTATACAATAACTCCACTGAAGTCCATGGAAGCCAATGATTAACTAAACATTTTAGAGTTTAGCCAAGCACTAAACTTCTTTCCTTATTAACACCATTTTATATTTACATGCTGCAAAGATGTCCTGCCTATTGAGATCTTACTGCACCAGTACTAAATACATTATTGCTCACAGGCATTTCCACTTCTTATCATTTCAGTATTAAGGTGCCATACCTCTCCAAATACTTTCCTTGCAGAGAAAAGTCCCCAAGGCATTCAGCCTCAGCTTCCTTGCTGTAGATAAGTGACAAGGAAAGGTTTCATTCTGTGAACTGAAAAGGAAAAATTCAACAGAAAATTCTGTGTGTTTTCCTTTTTGGGAAGAGGTCAGATGGAATAATGAGAAAGGAAAAGGAAAGAAAAGGAAAGAGCAAAGGCAAGGGCAAGGCAAAGCAAGGAAAGGAAACAAAAGGAAAAGGAAATATTTAAACATCAGGTAATTTTTATTAGTCAATATTAATATAGTATGCAGGCCACTTATTGTCAACCACATTATTTGGCCCAATAAGAGACATATTCAAAAAGTGCTGGCTCCTGCCCTTGGGTCACAACAACCCCACACAACACTACAGGCTTGGGTAAGACCGGCTGGAAAGCTGCCTGGAGGAAAAGGACCTGGGGGTGTTGGTCGGTGGCCAGCTGAACATGAGCCAGCAGTGTGCCCAGGTGGCCAAGGAGGCCAACAGCCGCCTGGCTTGTGTCTGAAACAGTGTGGCCAGTAGTACTAGGGAAGTGACTGTCCCCCTGTACTCAGCACTGGTGAGGCTGCACCTCAAACAACCGTGTTCAGTTTTGGGCCCCTCACAGCAAGAAGGATGTTGAGGTGCTGGAGCATGTCCAGAGAAGGGCAGTGAAGTTGGTGAAGGGTCAGGAGCACAAGTCTTATGAGGAGCAGCTGAGGGTACTGGGGTTGTTCAGCCTGGAGAAGAGGAGACTCAGGGGGGATCTTACTGCTCTCTACAATTTCCTGAAAGGAGGTTGTAGGCAGGTGGGGGTAGGTCTCTTCTCCAAGACAAGTAGTGGCAGGACAAGAGGAAACAGCTTCAAATTACACCAGGGGAGGTTTAGATTGGATATTAGGAAAAATATCTTCATGGAAAGGGTAGTCAAGCATTGGAACAGGCTGCCCAGGGACATAGTGGAATCACCATCCCTGAAGGTATTTAAAAAATGCATAGATGCATTGCTTAGAGACATGGTTTAGTGAAGGACTTGGCAGTCCTGGGTTGGTCTTGATGTTCTCAAAGGTCTTTTCAACCTAAATGATTCTATAATTCTATGTATTGCATGCCTGGCCAGGAGAATAAGGAAGGGTATTCTTTTCTGTTCTTGCAATGTTAGAAGCTATGCTTCTGCATCCACATTGGTAACTGTGTATTCATCTGCAAGGGAGAAGTTGCCTTACTGTGAAGAATATTGCATGTCTTACTGCTATTATCTCACAAGTAGTCTACTAGCCACACAAAGTAGAGTTGAATGAAGAAACATAAGAATTAATGAGTAGCAGTAATACAATGCAGCCACAAAGAAAGAAAAAAAAAAAATGACACAATGAGAGTACTGGTGGGAAAACACCACTGTCCATTGGTGCTGCTTATAGTTACACCCACAATTAGAGCTAAATTTCCTTTTTTTCAGAGAGATTAGATTGCATGATGAATTCACATTTCACACCAGGGATCATGGTAGAGGCAATATCATGTTTGTATTTGTGATCTGAAGGAGACATACATAAGCAGCAAAAGAGCTCAAGGATATTTAGCTCATGGGGTAGATTGCCTCATCTTGCTCTCCTCAGGTGTCAACCTCATCCCCTGTGCCCTGACTGAAAGGTTGCTGAGGGCAGCAAATGACAAATGCAATTGCATTTCATCCCTGATATATGAAGGTCACTGCAGGGGAAGACACCATGGCCTGGTCAAGTCTTCAGGCCTGTTTTCCTCAGTACAGTTTCACTAACAAAACAGATAAAATGAAGATATGCAGTGAATGTTATTAAATGTCTAATTTTTCTGTTTCTTGGATTTAATTAATTTTTATGCAGACTCATGTATTAAAGCTTTGCATAATACATTTAGCTCAGTAACAGCTCATATTATTGTACTTCATTAGGTATACTAATATGTGTATTCATGTTAAATGAACAAGCAGCCTTTGTATGACAATCAAATAAGAGTATGTATGAGTAAGGAGTTATTATTATCACTTGTAGAAAAATAGATGATGGCCTAGTGGTAGGGAAGCTCATAGTGTTTAACTTTTTCATTATAATTTCAATGGTCATTTATTAGACTAAGCTGTATGTGTTTTTCATGTTTTTCTGAATTTCCTTCTGATTTCTCTTTCACTAGGAAAATGCATTTAACCTGAATCTCATCTTTTAACTTCAGTATCAACAGGGTGATGGAGTGACATTTCAACCATCTATAGTTTACAAAATATCCCAAAAATACTGACTAAATAAAGTATTTTAAGAAGAAAAACGTGCTTGTTTTATGTATGGGTGTTGTAAAAATTGTGATGTGAATTTGAAGAAATCCATCAGGTTTCATATTTCTGCCTGGTTTTCATAGCTAATATTACAGTTAACTATAAATGTTTTATTTTTCCTTCTAAGAACCAAATCTGACCAGTGTAAGTTAAGCCCAAGTAACCTATATTAAAACCATTCCTGGTTTTTGTTATACATTGATAACATTAGATTAAAAAGGAAAAAGAGGAAATAAAAAACAAAATAATTTTCTAAAAAGATCCAATTGAAAAACATGTTGAAAAGAAATGCTGTTTAAAAAAAATAAATATTTTCAAGGGGATTGAGACAAAGCACAGAAGGTACTGCTTGCATCCCAGAACTGGTGCTAGTGATCCCAAAAGTCAAACTGCTTACTAATCAACTGTTGACATACATTGTGCGCTGAAAGATACATAATGAACTCCTTCATGATCTTATGCTGTATTATCTACTGAAATAAATGGAGTACGTGATTTAGCTATGCTGAAAGGTGTTTGATAAATTCCTGTGTAACATTAAGTCCCAAGATGCATATCAATATCATCATTTAATTAGAATGAAATATGCTTTTCAGTTATCCAGAAATATATGTTTAAAATAAAGAAAAAAATCTTAAGGTTACCTTGCATACTATCATACTGTTATCAAGACAGTGAGTATAATTTTGGTTTACATTAATTCAGAAAAAAAAAAAAAAAAAAAATCATGTATCACACTCCTAAGGAGTGATTATAATATGCATCAGTTGAGAAGAAAGCCATATTTGTCATATATATTAAAAAGCTGGAAAAATATTTTAGAACAATTACCTTAAAATAGTTTTCTTGCTCTTCAAATATTGTACCAAGACTAGGATTATTTGGTGCCAAGATCAGAAACTAAATAGGAAAACAAGAGGTAAAATTAGTTAGTTGTGTGAAATGATGCTATCAAAGTCATTAAGATATTAATTCTTAATTATATATATACAAATAAATTAGAAACTTGAAAATATATTGGCAATAGATCCACATCCATCAGCTCACCAGAGATTGAGACTTTGTCAAATAAGCTTTTATGGGCTTGTCTTATAAAACTAAACTTAATTATTGTTTGATTCAAGTTTAGACTTTGGCCTGGGCAGACTATATTAGACAGACTAAGACTAGGCTGGATTTCCTGGTTTTTTGTGTTTCTTCAAATGCAAAGCCACATAATAGATACCAAAAATGCATACACAACTCTTTTAAACTAAGAAAGAAATATTCTGGGCATACAGAAAACTAGAAAAATGTGAACACAGCTTATATGACAACTGCATCACCAGATGCTTCAGAAAATAAAAACAATGGAATGGTAATGAACTCTTGTTTTCTAGCTCAGAACCGTAAAACAAAATAACCTCTTACCATCTAATCACATTTACATGATATAGGGTGGAATAAAGGATTTGGGGAAAAGAATGGATGGGAGGTAGAGGGGAGCTGTAGTCATTGAGAACATTTTGCTTGAACTTCATGAAGAATCTTTATAAAAGTTGCAATTTTGTCTTGGGTAAAGAAACAAGAAAAGCTGAAGAATACAAGAAATGCAATGAGTGTGGGGTGCCTGTTGCAATGCCAAATCGTCTACAGTTCACAAAGTTGGAACACTGAGGTTGATGAAAGTTATTTTGATCAAACAGAAATGAACATAGATTTCTTCAGAATACGAGTAAATAAAAAAATCTTATGGAAAGTGTTCTAGCCCTCTTTCTATGGGGGTACACCAATATGTGTATAAGGGATAATACACTTTCTGTTCAGAATTTCAAATGAAATTGCTCCAGCAAAGGTGTTTAAATGAGTTTGAGTTAAAGTATCAAGTTTCAAGCTAAAACTCAACACAGTGGTACCAAGGCTATTTTCTTATCTTGATAGAAAAGCCAGCAACATTATAAAGTACAAAAACAGAAATTTAAAATACTTAGTAATACCTAGTAATGAAGACACTACCTGCTAGTGTCTTCATATGGAATATTGTCAGAACTCCTATCCTATCTTTATTTCCTATATATCCTATAATTATTTCTAAAAAGTCAACAGACTGCATGAGGATAGAAGTCAATATGGATCCACAAAAGGCTGGAAAACAATTTATTAAAATTATTAATGGCATAAGAAGTTAAACTGTGCATAACTTCTTTCTCCTATATACATATCTCCTTTCTTCTATTACAAGGAAAACAATGGAGATATCAATGAAATTAAAAAAAATAATAACTTAATGATTTAGAAATGAACAGGTAGTTTCAGGGACAGAATATACTCCTGCAGTCAAAGAACAGCAGCTTTTAAAAAATAATTCAAAATCTTTGTGGCCAAAGTTTTAGTTGCATACAACTAAATATGATGATAAGTTAGCTTGAAGTAAATATTTGTATTTTTTCTTACAGGAATTAATCCTTGACAAAGTTTAAGAGGAAACTTCTGATATGGAAGCCATCTGAGTTCTTTTTGTTTTTCTGAAGCAGCTGGTACTTGTCATTACAGGAGTCTGAGCACCTGACAAATTTTTGGCAGCTCTGATCAAGTATGGCTATTTATATTACTTTGTATTACTGTCAGAGATGTTTTCAAGAACCCATAGCTCAGTTATCACAAGAGGGCACTGTAGGAATGCCTGCTGAAGAGTACCCAACATTCATCTGAAGCATCTTTATTTTCTCCCTTCCACAAAAGTGGAATAAACAGTAAAAATGCTAAGAGAATTAGCAAGATCTCACAACTTGTTAATGAAATCTCATATTCCTCTGGTGAAGATGTTCAAGATTTTATACAATGTAGTCAAAGCACTATGTTATCAATCTATTAATGGTTGCAATCCTTTACAGGGCCAGTCTGTTCTAAAACATTTCTTCCACCCATTTCTTAACCATACTCTCTTTTTCATGAGCAAATGTACTTTTTATATGTTTAATGATCAATAGCCCCGCTGAAATGCTCATATACCAATACACACAGCGCAGGTAACAAGCAGGAAGAGCTGAAAGCCACTGAGCAGCTAGAAATCTGCAATCTAATTGGTATTGCTGGGATATTGTGGGATGAATCACTCCACTGTAGTGCTGTAATTGATGGCAATAAACTGTTCAGAAGGGACAGGCAGGAAGGAGGGGTAGAGGGTAAGCGTTGCCCCCTATGTAGAATACATTGACTGCACACAGCTGTCTTTGAAAAACAGTGATAAACAGTTTGAGAGCTTATGGGTAAAAATTAGGGTCCAAGACAACAAAGCAAAACTCATGGCTGGTGTTGACTACAGGCAGCCCAACCAAGGGTAGCCTGTTGATGAAATGTTTTTACTCAACTACAGCACGCATCATGCTTGCAGGCTCTGATCCTGCTGGGGAACTTCAATCACCCTGACATCTGCTGGAAAATCAGCACAGCAAGCTGTAAGTAGTCCAGGAGTCTCTTGGAGTGCATCAAGGATAATTTCTTAATTCAGGTGATAAACAGCCTAACCAGAGGAGAAACATTACTAGACCTGTTGCTTACCAACACAGATGAACTGCAGTGATCATGCCTTTGTGGAATTCACAGTCATGAGGATCATGGGCCAGCTGAGAACTAGAGTCAGGACACTGAATTTTAGAACAAACTTTCAGTTATTTAAGGAATTAGTGGATGAGACCCCCTGGGAAACTGCCCTCAGGACCAAAGGACCTCAACAGAGCTGACAGCTTTTTAAGGATATTTTCTTAGATCACAAGAGCTCTTGATTCCTACATGTAAGAAATCAGGTGTCAGCAGGAGACCAGGATGGCTCAGTAAGGACCTCCTGATCAAAAATGTAGGTAGTTAGGGCTTGGCGGTTGGAAGATGTCACGCTGTACGGAAATATAGAGCCCCTCTCCAGATAGCCAATAGCGTTTAACTTATGACGTAAGCAGACGGAAGTGACATTGTAAATCCAAGCTATATAATGCTGCACCACTTATCAATAAACACCATTTGCCATCTACCACATTGGTGTCTGTGAGCTGATGGCCCGAGCGGCCTGGGGTTGGTCGCCATGCTGTTCCCGAACCAGGTCGCCACGCCTCCGAAGGCAACAAGTGGTGCCGAAACCCGGGAAAATCACCTGGACAGGTGTACGGCGGCCGGAGCGGCTGGACCAGCCTGGTGGGGAGGACGCTCCCGGACCAACAAGGAGGATGGAAGCCCTTGTGAAGGTCGTATCACAATTACATAAGCAGTGGGGTATTGATTGTAAACCCAAAGATTTTATTCTCGTTGTTGTGAGGCTTTTACAAATTGGGGTCATTGACCAGCCGGTGGATATTCTCCACCCTGAAGTGTGGGATAAGTGTACTAAAGCATTAGCCGAGGAGATGATGTCCTCGGGTTGTGGGAAAAACCTTAAGTCGTGGGGGAAAGTTGTACAGGCCCTGCAGAAGGCTATACAAGAGCAGGAGACCTGGAGGGCAGCAAGGGACTGTTTGTTGGTCACCCCGAAAGTAGGAGTCAGGGCAGCCACACAGACTTTGCACCCCCCAGACGATGACAATTCTGCTGAGCCTAAAGATCTGCGAGAGGGCAACACATCCCCTCAATCCCCGAACCCCGTCCCACTTGTGGAGGGACAGAAACGAGCGAAATCCTTCTGGGGCGGGTTAGTCGAGGAGGCCAGGGGCGCTGCAGGGAAACCAGAGTCTGAGGAAGTCTGGGCCAGACCACCGCCCTATGCGCCCCAAGATGGCGCCAAGCGGAAAATGGAAGGGCGGGACGAGGATGCCCCCGGTGGGAACAGGGAGGAAGGGCTAGAACTAACATGCGCACGCAAACAGGAGGGGGAGGAGAAGGAGAAGGAGAAGGACAACAGGGACGACCAAAAAAGGGAAAAGAACATGAGCGAGGAGCGGAGAACCAATCAGATCGTCCATTTGAAAAAATTCCCTTATAGGGGAAACACCCTGCCGAGCAGAAGGCGGGGCGAGCTAAGAGGGGGGGAACGGCCCGCCCGCAAGGGAAGTGGGTGGGGCCGGATCCCAACAAAAAGGTACTGGAAACCGGAAGTAACCAATCAGTCGAGTTGCGATTCCGGATCAGACACTAGCTGGGACGAGTGGCTCACAACTGATTCAAACTCAGAGGAGGAAGAAACGGGGGCAGACAAACCCAAAAGCCAAAATATCCCCACCCGAATTAAAGAGAAACTGCGAGGGGGAGAAATCCCTCTCACGGATTGGAGGAAAATAAAGATAGCGTGTGCCGACTGGGCCCCATCGGCCACGCTAGCGTTCCCGGTCCGGGTGACGGACGGGGGACAGAGGGTCCACTCGCCAATAAACCCTAAGGATGTACAAGCGATTGTTAAAGCTATTGCGGATAAAGGGCTTAATTCTGCCATGGTCTCCACCCTCATAGACGGTGTCCTCAGGAGAGACAACATGCTCCTGTTTGATATAAAACAAACCTGTAGACTGATCTTTGATGGGGCAGAGATGATGGTTTTTAAACAAGAATGGGAGGACAACTGTGCGAGGCAACTGGCCCAAGTAACTGGGGCGGATCATCCACTACACGGCTCCAGCCTACAGCGGCTAATGGGTACAGACCCAACAAGGATTACCCCCCAGGCGCAAGCCCAGGGCCTGCGGGCCCATGAAGTTATGGCAACTACTTGTGAGGCCAGAGAAGCTATTCGCACAGCCTCTAGAGTTATTGCCAAACCGTCGCCATGGTCCACGATAAAGCAAAAAGAAAGTGAGAGCTTTACACAATTTGTGGATCATCTCCAGGCAGCGGTTGACTCTTTGACCCTGCCCGCAGAAGCAAAAGGCCCGGTTGTAGCAGAATGCTTATGTCAGCAGTGTAATTCGGCAACCAAAGAAATCCTGCGATCACTGCCGGTGGGGTCAAGTGTCGCGGACATGATTAAGTATGTCGCAAATGAAGAGAATCTAGCCCCGATCCAGGTGGCTGTTCACGCCACCATAGCCAACATGATGGCATGTTTTAAATGTGGCCAGGCGGGCCACGTTGTAGCAAACTGCCCTTGGCTGGGGGACCCGCTGACAGCGCTCCCCCTGCGCCAAAATCGACCCAGAGGACCGTGTTGGGCCTGTGGAAAGAAGGGGCATTTCGCCAAGGAATGCAGATCCAAAACCCAGGGAAACGGAAGGGGGAGAGGGCGCCCAGGCCGCGCACAGCCCTCTCCCACTTGGGATATGAGGCGGCCCAACTATGCCAACCCCGGATGGGGCGAGGCGCTCCCGAACCCACTTCCCCTTTGAGAAGCGACCAACTTTACGGCTTAACCAATGGTCCAGCCGAACCTAACCCTACCTCAGGAACAGCAAGGACTACCCCTAGGGGGCGAGACCCCAGGGTGGCCCTGGCAGTAAATTGTGATAACCCACCAGTGGTGTGGGGGATCTGTTCTCTCTATAATACCTCAAACGGCACCACCATTAGTGTCCCCTTCTTGATCGATACCGGAGCAGATGTTACAGTTATCCTGAAATGAACTGGCCCCTTCGTTGGAAATTGGAAGACGCCCCCATGGTAGGCAGAGTCGGGGGATTAACCCGAGCTTGGAAGAGTGCTCAATTGATAGCAATCACACTTCACACTGAAAAAGGACCGGAGAAAACCATTACCCTCTTCCCATAAGTTATGTCAGGAGTCCCACCCCTGTTGGGAAGGGATGCTCTAGCCCTATTAAAGGCCAGGGTGACAAATTTACCATAAGGGACACTGCCGCACACCCACTTCCACCAATTAGACTGACGTGGAAATCATCCGACCCAGTGTGGGTCGAGCAGTGGCCCCTGTTGAAGCCTCGAATGGATGCCCCTCTTGAGTCAGTTGACCGCGAACTACAACAAGGTCATATAGAGCTTTCCACTAGCCCATGGAACACCCCAAATGAACCGGCGAGGGATTTCGCCTCCTCCATGACCTGCGTGAAGCAAAGAAGAGAATCCAACCAATGGGTCCTGTTCAAACGTTGTTGCCCATGAACTCTATGATACCGGAAGGACAACCTTGTGCTGTCCTTGATATTAAGGACTGTTTTTTCTCAATACCTCTGCATGAGGAGGACAAGGAGAGGTGTGCTTTTTCTGTTGTGTTTCCGAACAGTCAACGCCCCAACTTACGCTTCCAGTGGAAGGTGCTGCCTCAAGGAATGATCAACTTGCCTACTATCTGCCAGATTGCGGTAGATCAGGCACTGGCACTGGTCCGGCGCAGTGATCCGACCGCGACCATCATTCGATACATGGACTATATCTTAATCGCCGCGCCGTCAGGAAGTCAGGTGGACCAGCTAGTGTCAACTGTCTCGGAAATTCTAAAAACAAACGGGTTCGAAATTGCGAGCACAAAAATTAAAAGAGGACCGTGTGTGAGTTTCTTGGAAGTGGGGATCACAAGTTCTTACATACCCCCCCCCCCCCCCAAATAAATATCCGTCGGCACATCAAAACGCTCCATGATATGCAACAGTTAATGGGGTCCTTGCAATGGCTCCGCAACATTGTCCTGATCCCTCCCGAAACCATGGCTCCCCTGTACGATCTTTTAAAAGGGAAGAACCCATGGGAGCAAAAAACTCTGACGACAGAAGCAATGAACTCTCTCGACTTTATCGAGCAACAGGTATCATCAAGCACGCTTGCCAGGTGGAACCCAGATGTACCACTTGATCTATATGTACACTTCACGGAAGGGGGGGGAGTAGGAGCACTAGCACAGGGCCCCCCTGAAAAAGGTCAATCAATACAATGGATAGTTCTGGGAAAACTGTCACATGCGTTCTCTCCAGGAGTCGAGTGCCTTGGTAAATCTCATCATGAAAGGCAGAAAACTCGCCTTAAGACACCTAGGCATTGAACCCACCAGGATATACCTACCCTTCCGCAAACAACTCCCAGCGCAATCAGTGGCGATGTCAGAGTATCTGGCCATAGCCCTCATTGGATTTGGTGGAGAAGTCCGGTATGCTACAAAGCCCCCCTGGACTCAAATGCTAGCAATTGTCGACATTGACCTCCCACGGAAGATCATGGACCGGCCCCAACAGGGACCAACGATCTTCACAGATGCATCCTCAGCGACCTCAACCACGGTGGCGGTATGGCAATCGGGAGGAGAATGGCGCTGCATTAAAATGACCGATTGTGCGCTTTCAGTCCAGCAGTTAGAAGCGACGGCTGTAGTACTAGCGTGTGGACTGTTCCCAATGGAACACCTCAACATAGTGACTGATTCTATGTTTGTGGCCAAGCTTTGCTTAGCCATGTCGGGGCCCAGCGTGTCAACATCCATAGCAGCTCTAATACTGGAAGAAGCACTTTTTTCCCGAAAGGGCACTATATCGGTTATCCATGTCAACAGCCACAACGCAATCAAAGGGTTTTTCCAAATCGGTAACAACAAAGCAGACACCGCTGCAAAAGGATTGTGGACGTTAAGAGATGCCCGTCAGCTACACGAGTCTCTCCACATCGGAGCTAAAGCACTAACAAAGAAATGTGGGATCTCAGTCACTGATGCGAAACACATAGTAGCCACGTGTCCCCACTGTCAGAAAACACCACTGTGGTCCAGTGGAGTCAACCCCAGAGGTCTTAAGGCTTCCAAGGTGTGGCAGACGGATTTTACGCTCTGTCAGTTGCTGAAACCTTGAGCGTGGCTAGCGGTAACCGTAGACACATATAGCGGAATGATTGTAGCCACACAACATCTTAGGACCGACTCCAAAGCAACCATCCAACATTGGTTGACGGTCATGGTGTGGCTTGGCATCCCTAATCAGATCAAAACGGACAATGGTCCGAACTTCGTCTCTAAATCAGTCCAGTCATTTGCTTTGAAATGGGGTATCACCCTAACACACGGCATTCCGTATAATAGCGCAGGATAAGCTATAGTCGAACGAGCGAATCAAAATCTGAAATCTAAATTAGAGGTATTAGCAAAAACAGAAGGTTTTGCCAACACCATTCCCCCGGGAGACCAAGCACGCCTGCTAGTGACTGCTCTTTTAGCACTAAAACAATTCCCCAGCGGGGAGGAGGTGAATAGCCCCACCCAAAAACATTGGGCCACTCGAGCGCTAGAAGAAGGCCCGTTGGTCATAATCAGAAATGAGCTGGGAGAATGGGAACAAGGGTGGAGGCTAGTCCTTACAGGGTGAGGGTATGCAGCTGTCAAAAGGGATGGCAGAGTTAAGTGGTGTCCACTTAAGTCCATTAAACCGGACCTCCAGAATAAAGCTAACGTACACTGTGAGTTTTTATCCACAGAACCAGATCATCGGACACCCCCGTAACCCATACGCCCTGGCAGCAAGAGAGGACGACAAGTCGGCAAGCATCCTGTCTGCATCTGGGAGCTCCGCACTGGCGGAGTCCAGGCAACGGCGAAATAGCCCCCACGGGGAGGGGCTGCAATGTTTTTGTGTGATTTTAATTTTGGGGTTCATAACGCCATCTAGTGGCTCGTATGAACATCAACCATGGGAATGGGTGTTAGGGAGATGGGAGGATCAGAAAATATTACAAAAAATCGTCACCCCAGGGCCCCCCAACTTTCAGGTATCCCCCTGCGATCTGGTCCCCATAGACCCCTGTTGGAAACACATGCAGTACTTTATGTGCCCCAGCTCTAATCCTGGTAGATCTTACTGTAACGCTCCTAATGAATATTATTGTTCCTACTGGGGCTGTGAAACCATAGCCTCTGACTGGAGGCAAGGAACAGGACCAGACAAGTACTTAAAGGTACAAATGGGGCCTCATAATTGCGTCAGGTGCAACAGTCGACCACAACTGGCTCCCAGCCGTGAAGTGTGGGTAAAACCTAAGGATAGAGAATGGTGTGAATATCTTATGTTAAACATAACCAATGAAAACGACCTGGGATGGACCATAGGTGAAACCTGGGGCTTTAGATACTGGGAATCCGGTAAAGATAGAGGGGGACTGTTTTTTATTAAAAAACAGGAAGTAAAAGGAGGTACAGCAATTGGCCCCAATGTCATAATCAAAAGCAATAACCAGCAAGGAAAAGAAAGCTTGACGACTTCCACCCCTGTTCCAACTGATCCCTTACCAACCAAGCAAATAGTTCCCTCAAGCCAACCAAACATGAACTCTCACTACTTGCCCGACAGGCCATTTTTTAACGTGTTAGATGCCACCTAACCCGGTGGCAAACCCGGATCTCACGAGTTCTTGTTGGTTATGTTATGATGTGTATCCCCCTTCTATGACGGCATTGCCCTCAATGCTTCTTTTGACTATTCATCAGACAGCAGTCCAACGCAGTGTAGGTGGGACACACCACGGAAAGGAATCACCTTGAACCAAGTCAGGGGCCTGGGTGTGTGTTTTGGTAATACCACCCTAGCAAGCTGATTAGTGGTCTTCTACAACAGAGTGACTGCATCAGTGGACAAGGGAAACACCCTGTATGTCATCTACCTGGACTTCTGTAAGGCCTTTGATACAGTCCCCCACAACTTTCTTACCTCTGAATTGCATAAATATGGATTTGATGGGTGGGCTGTTCGATGTATAAGGAATTGGCTGGTTGACTGAGTGCAAAGAGTTACAGCCCATGGTTCGATGTCCAAGTGGAAACCAGTAATCAGTGGTGTGTCCAAAGGGTCTGTACTGGGACTGATGTTATTTAATGTCATCAATAACAACTGGGATTGAGTGCACCCTCAGTAAGTTTGCAGATGACGCCAAGCTGAGTGGTGCAGTTGATTTACTTGAAGTAAGGGAAGACATCCAGAGGGACCTTACAGGCTTGAAGAATAGGCCCATGTGAACCTCATGAAGTTCAACCAGGCCAAGTGCAAGATCTCACACCTGGATTGGGGCAATTCCCAATACCAGTACAGACTGGAGAATGAATGACTTTAGAGCAGCCCTATGGAGAAGCACTTGAAGATACTGGTGGATAAAAAATTGAACATGAACCAGTATTGTATCTTTGCAGCCTAGAAGGCCAACCTTATTCTTGGCTGGAATTAAAAAAAAAAAAAAAAAAAAAAAGTGGCCAGCATATCAAGGGAGGTGATTCTCCTCCTCTACTCCGTACTTGTGAGATCTCATCTGGAGCACTGTATCCTGCTCTGGGGTCCCCAGAAAGACATGGACCTATCAGAGCAGGTCCAAAGAGAACCACAGAAATGATCAGATAGATGGAACACCTCTCCTATGAAGTAAGGCTGAGAGTCTTGGAGTTGTTCAGCCTGGAGAAGAGAAGATTCCAGGGAGACCTTATAGCGAAGCCTTTGAATATAAACCCCTTTAAGGGATTTATAAGAAAGATGAAGATAAACTTTTTACCAAGGCATGTGGTGACAGGACAAGAGGCAATGGTTTTAAAATTAAAGACTAGATTTAGGCTAGACACAAGGAAGAATTTTTTTTTATTATTATTATTATTTTTTATGAAGGTGATGAGACACTGGAACGTGTTGCCCAGGGAGGTTGTGGTTGTCCCATCATTGGATACGTTAAAGGTCAGATTGAGTAGGGCTTTGAGCAACCTGGTCTAGTGAAAGATATCCTTGTTTATATCAGGGGGGTTGGACTATATGAACTTTAAAGGTCCCTTCCAACTCAAAACATTTTATGATTCTGTGAATAAAAGTATCTCTGAAGCTTTATATTCTGGTTATTAACAAGTGCTTAAAGGTGATGAATGAGCACTGGAGTGCAAGTCTCGACAGTAACGTGTTCCTGGCACAAGCACAACAAAAATGTTTCTATTTTATCACACCTCTAGAAAACGAAAAGTTTTTTTTCCTGTGTCTAATTGCTGTTAAATCACAGTTTTTATCAGAGATCTGTGATCCAGGAGAGGAGAAAAGTTCACTTCACGTTTTAAAAGAAAACAGAGAAGTACAGAACTGACACCAGAAATTATGATAATCAGATTTGTTGGAAGGTGAACCCACATACATTTTTTCATTTCCTGTAAAGAATTTTCTTCCATCACTAACTTTTTTCAGTAAAATGGAGACAATAATGATAATTTTATTATCCACAAGGCTATCTGATGAAAGCTTCTGTGAAGCTTCTGTAATGGGTTGACACTAACTATATGCCAGGTGTACAACAAAGCAATTCTGTCACTCTCCTCATCTGGACAGGAGAGAGAAAGAATTACAAAAGGCTTGTGGGTCAAGGTAAGGATAGGGAGAGATCATTCAACAGTTACAGTCACAAGCTAAACAGTCTTGACTTGGGAAAAGTTAATTTGATTTATTAGCAATCAAATCAAAGTAGGATAATGAAATAAAAATGAAGCTTAAAAAAACCCACCTTCCCCCCACCCCTCCCTCTTTCCCAGGATTCACTTTACTCCCTATTTTCTCTACCTCCTCCCTCCCCAGTGGCAGAGGGGGGCGGGGAAAGGGGGTTGTGGTCAGTTCATCACATTGTCTATGGTGTCCTTTCCTCCTCAGGGGGAGGACTCCTCGCACTCTTCCCCTGCTCCAGTATGGGGTTGCTCCAATGTGCTCCAGCGTGGATCCTTCCCACAGGGTGCAGTCCTTCAGGGACAGACTTCTCCAGCATAGGTTCCTCTCTCCACAGGTCCACACATTCTTACTCCTTTTTCTGACTGCTGCCATTCTTGTGTGGTTTTTCCCCCCCACCTCCTTAAACATGTTACCAAAGAAGCACTACCACTGCTGCCGATGGGCTTGACCTTGGCCAGCAGTGGATCTGTCTTGAAACAGGTTAGCATTGGGTCTGTCAGACCTAGGGGAAACTTAGAGTACCTTTTCACAGAAGGCACCTTTGTATACACCCCACCCACGCTCAACCTTGCCATGGAAACCCAATACATCTTTTTCATCTTCAGAAAAATAGCTACCTTGTCTCTCTTTCAAGTTCTGCTCATGGATATTCTTGTTGCCGAAGATCTCACTTTTCCAGTGAAAAGACTGGGCTTTGCAATAGGTAGTGTAATTATGTGGGTAATTATAGTATGTGGGCACATATATTTTAAAGAGCTCTTCCCTTTTCTTCCTAAAACAGGCTACAGAAGGTAGGGGATCTGCTTCATTTAATGAGCAAGGTTATGCTTTGGTTCTAAATTTTGGTTGGCTGATTGTTTTTTAATAACTACATACAGGCATCATCTTTTTTTCCCAATTACATACACTGAATCTTTCTCAAGTTATAAACTGTATCTTGAAAATAAACTATATACATATGTATGTTTTTATGTCCATACTCCAACACAGGAATCCCTGCTAGAGCAGATAAGCAAAATTTAGAAGACTTTTTTCTCCAAATGTAGATTAAACTTCATGACCAACAATCTTCTCATGAAGTATTTTGAAACTATGTAATTCTTAACTTTTCATTAACATTCTGGTTTTTTTACTTCATTTCACTTCTCTAATATCTTTGCTATAATAATACCATTAGTGTTACAAACACAGTAAAGTCAAAATGAAAAATTGTGGTCTCATAAATACATATTAAAAAAAAATCATGTATTTTGATTCTCTAAATTGACATTTTTAAAGACAAAATATTTTGCATCAGATGCATGTTGACTAGTTTTGATCACTAACATAGCCCTGCTAAAATAATTGGAAATGTCCTGAGACAGGTGAAATATAAGGGGTTTTTTCTGGGTTTATTTTGCCTTTATGGCATCTCACCTTTGGCATGTCCCAACTGAATATAGACTATCTGCATGAGTGAGAATAGTTTTTATTTTCTGAGGATGAGATGATGGCTTCTGGCTAGTTTATGTTGCACAACAAATATAGTCTTTATCCCTGTGTTCTAGATATTGTAAAATTCAGTTATCTTACCAACATGAGCTAGCTAAAAAAGACAGAATTGCCTTTTAGTAAGCATACACTAAAATTTAATCTGCCTTTAAATTTACAGGTCCTTTTCTGTATATTTTCAGCTTTTAACCTCATGGCTTATTCATGATTAAGGGAAACCAAGACTTTGTAACTGGTTAATACTATTATTTTTAAAATTAGGTGTAAAATAAGTCTGTGTGTCTCTTTGATACTATACAAAATTGCAAGGAACTATGGTTCAATTTAGGCATATCAATGCATTCTTTTAAGATGACTTTGCCATTTCTCAAAATGAGATAATTGAAGATAGGTTTTAAAATGTAGCATAGTTCTGGTAAGCTTCTTAAGAATAGTAAAGTAAGGCTAGTTTAAGAAACTGCTGGAATTTCACATCATAAAAATAGTTTTTTTATAGGCAAGAAAACAGCAAGCCTTGATTTCAAAATAGAATAAAAATCAAATTTCCCAGTAGTACATATTCATGAACTATCTTTCTGTTTTTTGTCAGCTGCAGCAGATGTGTAATATGCATTGTCTATGCACACATTATTTTACCAGATCAGTGGTTAAAAAATGTCTTGCATTGTACTAAAATTCATCACATTTCAAATGTGCATTTTTCTTCTGACTATGAAGAACTATAAAACAAATCCTTTAACCAAATTGTGCTTCAGCAAGTTTTGTTTGCTACATAGGTCTTTTGACTGCAAATGTCTTCCTTTGTCAAACTTTGTTTGCTGTGTCAGGATTTTGGAATGCATGTTCCTTTCAAGCCACAGCCAATTTTGCAAGTGGGTGTATGCAATAATTAAAAAGTTTGCATAACTACTGGGAAATCTTGACCAGCTGTAATGGATAAAATTACTTTTGCAAATACACCGAGTAATTTACCAAAGTGGAATTGACATGAAAACTGGGCATTATACTTTCAATTCTTTACAAATGTTCACACACAAGTGTTTGGTATCATGGGAGTTTGAATTGATTTCCTCCTTTTCAATCCATTTAAGGGGACTTGCCACTTAAGCATTAACTGAATGGTAGACTGGTGGTTGCTATAGTATCTTTCTACCTGTCTGAATTCTGGTATTGGACTGCTGTTTCATCCACAGAGGTCTTTTCACTGATGGTTCAGCTCTCAACAGTCTTCTAACAGCTTTCTGACATAGAAATTCTTTCTCTGCAAGAACTTTACTTTCACAAGCATGATATCTTTTCTGTGGTTACAGCTTGAAAAAAAGCAACACAAAGTCTGATAGATTCCTGTAAAATATACTTAATAATCTTGTAGACTGAAAGCCTGCTGCTTTTTCCCTCTATCACAGAAGGAAATACTCTGTAGTTCCTGAGACATGTAAAATGTGTTGCAGGTGAGAGCATTTAAGCTGAAAATTCCTCTTGAGTACGAACAGAAATTCTCAAATGAAGAAAGACAGAGAAAGCAGAGTGTTTAGAAGACCATGGAGGAAAATTTTGGTCATTATGTTTAATATGTTAGTGTAGACTATTTTAATAGTAACATTTTTTCAGCAATTGTTTCAAAAGAGAAGACATACAGAAATGAGTGATACAATGCAAAAACAGAGGTAAATAAAATATATCTTCTAAACATGTTGCTGTTTTCCTTGTAAATATTTTACTCACTAAACTATGATAATGTTTGAAATGCTACTACACCCTCCAGAAAAACTACCACAGTCTAGTAACTCCAGAAAATATTAACACTGGGAGTTGAGTAACAAAGGCAGCATTGTTACACATTGGTTTTATGAATTTTAATATAGGTGTGGAAAAAAATATCTAAGGAATATTACCCAGAACTGAATTCTTAACCACTGGATTCGCTGCTCTGGCAATAAAGAATATAACAAATAATAACATAAGTTTTATAAAATTACAGTTGATAGCTATACAGTGAATGTATTGGAATATATACATATATTACTAGAATTGTTTGGAAATAATTTAATGACCTTGAAAACTTCATTGAAGTTTGGAATAACCAAGGCATATAATATTACTTACTTGAGGAACCTGTTAGGATCTCTTGGCAAGATTCTCTGCAAGCTTGAAGGCTGTGTGAAACGTGCCAATACTAGAACAACACTGCACTAATAAATAACATGGGAAACATGAATAAATCAGCCAGTTGGCACAGACCTTACTTTTCTTTCTGCAAGGAAGTTGTACATTTTTTTTTTTTTCTGCTGCAAAAAAATAATGCTCTTCTACATTTTATTGTAACAGATATTTGAGGTTGGACAGATGTACAACTTATTACTGATAATATAATGTTTCTCAATATAAACTACTACATGCTTTTTTTACACTAGCTTCTAACTTTCCTAAAATTTAACCATTCGGGTTTGATTTTTCTGCCAGATGTTTTAGTAAAACTACTATTATTATCTAATATTTATTTTTAAAAAGTCAGTCTCTGCCCTCCACCCCACACCCCCAAATCTTAAAATAATTCTAAAAAACCCTGTATCATTATAACTGGTAGTAAAGCCTTAACATTTTTATTTTAAATAGCTTGTAAATGCTCAGTACCAATTTTTAGGACCTTTCTTGCTTAACCTTTCAAAGATTTTCTTTGCATTGGCTGTACTCTAAGAACATTCTCCTTGCAATTACCAATCTTTTCTGTTGAAGCAGAGTCAGATTGAGGTCCAGAGCTGGCCAATAGAAAAAAAAGTCTTTGTGACTTTGCTCTGTGGTCCCTCTTTTCTCTTTTCCATACTTCACACTGAAGGAGTAATCAAGAGACAGAATAAAAGTTTCATCCTGAATAAAAGTTTTGTCCACCAAGGTATGGACGACATAATGGAGCATTGAAAAGAAGTAAAAATGGAGAACTGGAACACAGGCTTATAGTGGCTTTGAAGGCTGAGGAGGCTGGGTGGGAAAATAAATTAGTTTAGCCAAAGGAGACTTTAACAGAGCTGCCAAGGCAAAAGAACTAAGAATATGTGGTGAGATGTGGGTGGCATGCTTACAGCATTGCACTGTGCTGCCAGCAAACTGGTCTCAAGTAGAGTAATATTTGACTTAATTCCTTGCCAGTGGACACAAACTACTGACCCCTGATTCAGACAGTGAGAAAAAGAATAACAATTGATTAAAGAAATACGTAACATCTATCCTCCTCCCTCCGTAATCTCTATTTTCCATATGTTCACTAGGGGTTACACTCTTTCCACCAAAACTCTTTCAGGGAGGCATTGGGTGACATAGGATGGAGGACTTATCTGCATGACTGTACGTTGGGGTTTTTTTTGCATGAGGTAGTGTTCGGCCATTCTGGGTGTAACAGTTCCTTTCCGACCACCCCATAATTAACGGTTCACCTACAGGTTGTGATCCTTCATGGATGTCCATGCTCTGCTGTGTATCATCCATGGACTGCAGTCCTTCACTGTTTTCTCAGCCTCGGCATAGGTGACCCACAGGCACAGTCCCTCAGTAGTGTCCTTGTTCTAGCATGTGTCACTCTTCGTGACCAGCATGTGGTGATTCATGGCCTTCTCCTGCACAGGGTGCCACTGTAACCCCCTCCTACTTACACTTTGTCATTTCTGGCTGTTACAAACAGGCGCAGCAAATGAGAAGAGTGTCACAGTGACATGGAGTTAGCTGGCCACCAGACTGAAACCAGAGAAACGAACACAGAGATGGGATTAAGATGAGGAAGGGAAGACTGGGACTGAGTCAGTCAGGATGCCAGAATAAGAGGAGAAGGGCATCAGAAAAATTTCAGTGTGGTGCCAGTGGTGACAACTCCAAATGGCTGGGTGAAAAGTCTGCTATGGACAGGGTGAAGGAGTCTAAGAATATGGTGGGGAGTCTAAAGTTGTTAAATTAATAAAATTGCCAGGAAAGAAGGCACTGTATTTCACCAACACATAGCATGTGTTCCAGCAGAGCTATTCAGTCATTCAAAATTCTGCTCTGCTTCTCTTTTGCCAGCCTCAGAAAATCTCTGTAACACTCACATTTTCTTGCACATGTAAAAAAAGAACATCTGGTTGTTACCAGCCAGGCACACAAGTGCAGTGAAGTGTCTGTGCAAATGTAAAAGTGCATGCTAAGACGTTTCCCCAGCCTTGCAGGTGAATGAAGCACACCATCCCTGGAATATGCCTGGAGCAAACCAGGAGGGACCCTCACAGTGTGCCTGCCTGTTGTGAGCCAGACACAGAAAAAAATGTCCATACAGGTTACTGAGAAACACTCAGATGCCATAAGGTTATTTCAGTCTGGATACTACTTACTTTGTTGGGTTTCTACTTACTTTCATCATTTCACAGCAGCAGCAACAACAGGGTGAAGAAAAAGAAGAAGATAAAGAAAAGAAAGAAGAAGAAGAGGAAGAAGAGGAAGGAGGAGAACAAGAAAAAAGCAACTGATTGAACATATTTCTTCATATGTGGTTCTCTCTTTTCACTTCAGTATATTGCACTTTGATAAAAACAGTGGTAAGGCTTGGTCTGTTCCTTGTGTTCCTCTGAACCTTCAAGTAGACTTCTTATTCAGATACAAATTCTACCTGTTCAATATCACAAAGCAGAGGTGCATTCTGCTGTAATTGAATCAGACAAAAATACCCTGCCAAACAAGAACCAACAGATGGTGTGCATCATGCTACAATCTTTAGAGCTCACTTCGTAGTATTCTTTGTAATAAGCCCTGTCACAACATTGTATAGTGACAGCTCCTGATTTGTATTTTTCAAAAGTGTTTTATGTAATGTGTTGAAGTTACACATAAAAATTTGTCTGCATTTTTTCATGTAATATTCACTTATATTGAGTATTGATCAGGGAACCACCATTCACATCAAGAACTGAATGCACAGAGCAAACCGAAAATCTGGATAAAAGTATCTAGACTACATGGATGTATTCTGAAATTTATTTTTAACTGTTTTCCAGATGACAAAATCATAGCAAACTAAGTTCAGAAAGAATTAGATAGTAGTTGGGTTTTTTTTTTAAATTAAAAATAAGTTATTGATACATTTAACTACTCCAACTAATAACACATCAAAAAAAATGCAGTAACAATTTTTCAGATAAATACTATGGGGTTTATGTTAGCAATCAGTAAATGAGAGTGCAGGAGATTCCCTTCTGGGCTTGTCTCACAATCCCCATTACTTGTCTCTGACAACTAACACCCACTTCTCATGCAAAACTTGCCTTGAACTTTCTCCTCCAAGGAAAGTTTACTTTTCTAATACCATATTGTAATCCTATTTGTCACTGTTGTCATATCGCTTAAATGTCACTCTGGAGAAAATAATACAGTAATTAGCAGTGATTTGTTCAGAATGTCTGTTCTAGGTCTAGTCCATCAGAGCAATAAGTCCTCTAACTTTTCTCTTGGGGGATTACACTTCCTGCTCCCTGTAATAGTCTATGCTCTCTCTTTTTTACCTTTTTCCCCACAGAGATAGGTACATGCAGATATGGCTGTGTACACACATTTCTAGACACACATATATGCATGCATGATCACTTTTCTGGTCTGCTTCAAGCTCTCACCTGTCCATTTACAGTACCCTATTGAGAGTAACAAAACACCACCCCACTAAAAGAGTTCTATCTCTCAGAAGTCAGCTTGCTTTGTCTAGTCTACTCAGAGTAATGTGGGGATTTTCTGCACTGTCTCAATTTAAATAATCCTAGTCCTGTTCTCTTTCAAAGTTCTCACATTCTAGAGCTCACTGTGAACCACTCCCTTCCCTGTTGCGTAAGAAGGTCTTCTCCAGCAGTGAATTTATTCTGTAAAATATTTTAAAATGTCTTAGTCTGAACAGGAACTACCTATTGTGATAGTTGACTTTAACAACGCTAAAGATTCTGATTTAAGGAATGAATTTTAAGCAGCAATGTGTCCTGAGTAGAGCTTTTAACCCTTTAAGAACAGACAGTAAAATAGGATAGAACCAGGTATAGTTGCATTTTGATACAAGACAAAAATTGCAGTAGATTATTTACTCATTGAAGATATTTAAAATAATTATCCTGAAACTCCAGATGTCACTGAACAAAATCCAGATGATTTAAAACCCAAGAAAATACTGCAATTACTGAATAGAAAAAACACAGTTAGATTTCTCCATCCGAGGTTTTACAGACCATTTTCTATTATTATATGAATTAGATGTGAGGTAAGACTATTGCACCCTATAATACAGGGTGTTCCCAATGAAGTTTAGCTTTTATATTTCACTTTCAAATACAACTAGTAAATACGTGATTTTTTTTTTATAAATTTCAGAAAATGTTTTGAGGCTGTAAGCCTGTAGACATGCAGGTTGACGACAGAATCAATCACATTTTCATCATTTAGAAGTTACCTACCATGAACATGTTAGCAAAGAATTTAAGTGGAGTCTTTTGGTGGATTCTCATATTTCAGAGTTTCAAAAGTAGATCAAAATGTAGGCTTACTAGCATTTTAATAATTAAGAATATAGTATATTCAACATATTATCATTCAAGACAATAGCCATGTCAAATGAAAGACTGCTCTTATCAATATGAGTGAATATGTTTTGCTGTATTTTCTTGCATTTTCTATGGTATGTCACCATATATAAGAATTCTATTCTTAATTTTTATTTTTCCATGAAATGGACACAGTCCTGAAGTTAAATAGTAATACTAATAGCTGATTGGATTTCTTCTTCTCCCCCTGTGCACCTCTGCCACCGCCGCATCCCCACCCCCACCCCCCCCACCCCGCCCCATCAAAATACAGTGCTCTTGTTCTTAATTTTTCTAATCTGTTTTTGAAACTCACTTCTATCTTTACATTTCTTCAAGATTGTACAGGGAAAATTTCATGCAAACCCTGTAATATTGTATTATACTAGATAATTGTGTAATGTAAATGTGTGACTCAGGATGAAAATTAAGCAAATAATGTCTGTTTCAGTGTGGCTTTTTGCTACTATGCTAAGAATATTTTGTTACACCTTCCTTTATAATCCCTCTGTTCAACACTGTTCTGTTTATAATAATTTATCTTATACATTAGGATCACTTTCTAGGGTTCAATGGTTCCCATGGTTTGGAAAAAAGGACTTGACTTCTGTGAGATACTAACAGCTTTAGATTCCTGCACTGTTTCTTACAGCCATTTTAGATGTTTTCCTTCATTTTCATACTGACAGAAGAATTTCTGTAGGAATTTCTTCACTGCATATTATTTTTTTCTTCCCTGACCCATTGCAATTTTATAACAGGCTCTGTCCTTTTCAGTTTCTTGCCTTGTTCTGCCTACTAAACTTCTGATTTTAGAAACTTACTTGACTCAAATGGATTGAAAGCTCGCAATGTCCTGTGTTTTCTTGCAAAACGACTCCAGAAATTAGTTTGAGGATTTTGAGGGGTTTATATATTTTCCACTGAAGTCACAAGATACTGAAGCCATGAAGCTGTTACCGCTCTTCTGCAGAACCAAGATGAGCTGCCACTGCTGCAGTGACTATAATCCTTCAGTGTAGGACTAATTGAGGCTGTTACACAGAAAGGACTTGACTAACATCCTACAACATCTCTTTGTAGTGGATTTTATGTAGAAATATTGATGCAGAATTGAATAAACTCAAATAAAACCATATCTATGTGAAACAAAACATTAGTCTGCTATGGAACCTTAAGAAAAAGCTAAAGCATTACGATACCACAACAGTCTTCAAGCTATTAAATGCAAAGTGTTTGTCTTTAGTATGTTTATAAAGTTCACCAGAAAGCTGTGGCATCAGTGTGCCCTTGACACTTTGCGTCAAAATTATTGCTTGAATGCCCAAAAATCTGGGTTGTTTTGCTGAGTAATTACGGACACCACTCAGATCATAAAATGGTATGTAATCTCATTCTTTCAGCTGAAACAGAACTCTTTTGATGAAATAAAAAACCAGTCTTCTCAAAATGTGTCCTTCTTTCTCCTTTTCTGCGTGAAAACTGTCACATTCAACCTGATTTTGCAGATAGTTTTGCTTCCTTTGCATCTGTTTTTAAGTTGATTTCTTATATGTAAAAGAAAAGAACAAGAAAAAAATATATACAGCCCAAGAGATGAACTGCAGCTGACAGCAGGATCTTGGGCTTTGAACAGCCTGAAGTCAAAACTCAAGGGACAGTCTTCAGTATTCTTCTGTGTAGTAGATTATTGTGCACAGTTACCAGTGCATTGCAGCACATCTGTGAGTCATTTTTTTTTGTGAGGACAGCTGTAAGCATGACAAACAGGATACTTTGCTGACTCTGAAAGGTTGAGTCAAAATCTGGTTGATTTTTTGGAATATCAATTTTCCTCTAAATAAGATTGTAGCCATTCCTAGAAGTTCATGCGAATAATGCATCCTTCCATTCTACTGATCCAGATATTGTATTTTGGCTGGAGGAATATGATTAACATTGGCTTACAATCAGTCGTTGACATTAGTAAGATTTAAAACCATTTCTTATTCAAATAATTTTTCATGCTGCTAATATAAAGAATCATAGTGTGACACCAACACAAAAAAAATCATATAGAGGGAAGGGGATATTATTACATAAACTTTTGATTCTGTATGCCTTTACCACATCTGATGACCAAAGTTTCTCCAAGCAAAAAGCATTTTACATCAGTTTTGTATGATGTTAATTGTCTTAGGCTTTAGTAGAGGATCTGGGTAATTCTTTTGCCATATCAAAGTATTTCAACATCCAGGTTTGGTTTCAAGGTCCAATGATAAATGTACATTTTCTTTAAAACATCACACAGTTCACAAGCCAAAACCAGTTATCTAAGGCATTAGACAGTTTATATATGAGCCATAATGATTACACATACATGCACAGACAGTACAAGTTAATCAGACAGTACAAGTTAATATGTATGCTTTTATGGCAAAGGTGGTGTAAATTCATGGAGCTCCACTGACGTATATGTACTTATTGCAATGCTAGTACATTCTGTGATGAACATGCATTCTTTCTCTCTATATATGCATATATGCACATATGCTTAAATATGATTATTTATTATAAGTTCAGAAGCTGAGTAAATTTTTAATACCCATGAAAGGCTAGTTGGACTTTTTTTCCATTTCTTTCCTCCTCTTCATGCTATACTGGAAGATAGAAGTGGAAACACAGAATTTCTGTAGACTTTCAGGGTGCAGTTATTTAGATTCCTGCAGAGATACTGGCAGAGGATGCAAGTTGTGGTATCTTCTGGCTCCTAGGCTTAACTAAGATTGATTTTGGTAAACCATTTCTGTTGGATGATGTTACAGTGCTCACTGTTCACTATGACAATACTTTGTGTTAATCAATACAGTTAAATACCACTTTATCCAAACACAACGTGTATTGCCTCTGATGAACAATCAGAATGTTTATATCATATAATGATTGATGCTAAATGACAGTTTCCTTCAACTACAGGAGAGGAAAAATGAAGAAGTGATATTTTTCTCAGAGTTAGGCACAGTCAAAAGGAGATGACATTTTGACCTGTGGAAATTTCATAGATTGTAAATATGCATAGATGTATGTTCAAAACTTAGAGATTCTAAAACTGGCCTTTATTTCTTCTTTTCTAAAGCTCTTTAAACAGGCAAAAAGTGATATTTCATGATCATACAAAGTAATCAGAATTATTAAATAATTGAGAAAAAGAATCTGGCATTTGATCTGTATAGAAAAACCTACTGCACAAAAAAGTCAAATAAGATATTAAAAAGTAAGGATGAAGAATTCCTTGGGGTTCACTAAGAGCTTATACTAACATGACTGAAAGAACTTCATTGAATTCAACCATACAAGACAGCACGGAATTAATGGTATATGTTATTAGGAGCATAATGTTTTTTGGTGGTGGGTTTTTTGGGTTTTTTTTTGTTTGTTTGTTTTGTTTTGGTTTGGTTTTTTTTAACCCTTTTCCTTAAACTCTGGAAGTCAAAATATATATTCTGATGGGGTTACGTCAGGCTGCTGGTGAGTCACTAGTGGAGTTCCCCAGGGCTCAATTTTATGGTCAGTAAGTGAAGCCTGTCAGAGTTCAAGGAGCACCTGGGTAACACTCTTTATCATATGGTTTAGATTTAGGTGGTCCTGCAAGGAGCAGGGAGTTGGACTCACTGATGGTTATAGGTCCCTTCCAACTCAAGATATTCAGTGATTCTATGATTAAAAATAACATAGACAGTAATGAATTCAAGTACATTTCTAAGGAATTCTGTAGATGCATTTGAAAAGCTGGCTAAACTCCTTTACTTAAAGAATTCTCCCAAAAAACACTCATTTCCTGCAACCAGGGAAAGATTAAAACTGAATAATTGATGGACACAATTTAGATGAGGTATAGGTAGAAGTTCGCTGTTCAGATATGGATCATAAAACAATCAAGATATTCAGCATCTGCACACTTCAGTTAAGTATACCAAATTTTCATGTTTGCATTAAATAGAGCAAGATTATAGTTTATACATAATAAATTATATAATGTAATTGCACCAGCAATTTTCATATTATAAGTTATTATGTTAGAATAATAAAATATTGTTTTTAGAAAAACATCAATAATACTGTGTTATTTTCCACATATAATTAATTAATTAATTAGAGTTGTATATCAGACATGTCACAGACTGAAAATGGAAAGGAAAACAAGGTGCAAATATTTCATTTTTTTCTTAGCCATCAGTATTGATTCTATGCTTTTTTTTTTTTTCTTGGCTAAATTTCAAATATTTAAATTAAACTGAGCAAAACTCTTTTTTAATTTCAGAATTCTGAGTTCCTTTCCTCCTTCTGTGAATTTACTGATTTAGGATGTAGATATTCCCCTTTTATAGCATAATTGATAAAGGTATTTCTGTTTCCAGTTAAGATTTCTAGACATTTTCTCCATATTTTTTTCCAATTAGGAACATTTTAGGAGTTGTTTGTATAATGTAATTATTGTTGTGTAAAGTTTACAAATTAAATCTGGCTTATTTAAAAAAAATCTGATTTTATTTATTTTAATTATGGTTAGTAATAATTCTGCTGTTTATGAAAAATATACTAGGATAAACAGCTTTTTACTGATTTTTACTATCTACTTTATTAAAGTAGTCTCATTTTGTGGCAAATTTGCAGACTGCCTGTTTTATAACAGACAATTGAATACGACACAGGACAAGAGGTGAGGCTTTGCCTCAAGGCAAAGAGGTGCTTTTCTTTCAAACTTAAAACATCCCTACTTATGTATGTTTTCAAAGACTCTTGCTGTTCAACAGGTAAACTTCTGCCTATGCCACATTTGTTCCACCCTGTCAGAAATCCTCTATATCGTGAAGGTAGGGGAGCTTGTGTATCATCATCAAAGTGTAACATCTCCAATTCTTCCCTGCGACTGAAGAGATTAAGTAGAATTTGTATGTGATTGCACCTTGCAGCTGTCAATGCAGCAGCAGTGGGACGAAAGTCTGGAGAGCTTCTGCCACCCATGTTTTCCATACTTTGCATAGGCAGTCAAAGTTTTGTCACACTTGGCTTTGACTAGCATTTCCTTGCGTGTTTCCCTTTTGTATAAAACATTTTTAAAAGCAATTACAATTTTACTCTTTTTTCTTTAGGGTATTGGAGGTATTCTGGTTAAATTTAGCTAGTGAGTAAAACACTAATTTCTGTATGACAGAATCAAAGAATAATTTGTTTGGAAGGACCTTTAAAGGTGATCTAGTCCAACTCCCTCTGCAACGAGCTGGGACATCTTCAGCTAGATCAGGTTGCTTAAAGCCCTATTCAACCTGACCTTGAATGTTTCCAGGACTGAGGCATCTACCACCTCTCTGGACCACCTGTTCCAGTGTTTCACCACACTCATGGTAAAAAATGTCTTCCTTTTATCTTGTCTAAGTCTACCTTCTTTTAGTTTAAAACCATTATCCTTTATCCTATCATTACAGGCCCTACTAAAAAGTTTGCCCCCATCTTTCTAATAGGCACCTTTTAAGTACTGAAAGGCCATAAGGTCTCCCCAGAGTCTTCTCTGCTCCAGGCTGAACCACCAACTCTCTCAGCCTCTCTTTATAGGAGAGATGTTCCATCCCTCTGATCATTTTTTCTGGCCCTCTTCTGGACCTGCTCCAACAGGTTCATGCCTTTCCTGCGCTGAGGACTGCAGAGCTAGACACAACACTCAACACATAAGACAGATCTAGCTAATTGATAATTTTTGTTCAGGTCTCTGTAAAGCTAAGAATCTAAGTGGCAAGGAGAGAAGAGTTTGCAGTGGTAACGTCCCTTTGCTCATGTGTACAAAAGAGATTTAATATAAAAGCCCGATAATACACTTGTACTTTCAGTACCAAATTAATATTCTTATTATAAATTAATATTTTCCTGTAGTGTTTGTACATACACACAACATTCATGCATATATATAACGATCCTGTTTGTGTTTGTTTAACATTCTAGTCCACCAATTAATAATTTATTGAAATTGAATTATTCTTTATAGAGATAATCTTTGCAGGAAAAAATAAAATCCCCTTAACCAATTTAACTTCATTCAGCCTTTGGGGAAGGAACAGCAGATGATGCCAACACCTACACATCAGCGCACAGATGCGTGAAGGTTATAAGGGTTGAATTCTATTATTGAGGAAAAAAGTGTCTTGTTCAAACTGCACTAAGCTAATTACAGAAGGAATATTCTGAGTAAAAATTGCTGTCCCTGGAAATGCAGTCTTTTTGTGGCACAGCTGCTTTCCAAGATCTTACATGATCTAATAGATTAAATCACAAGTAATCCCAGAAGCTCACAAGATCTGTCATCAGCTTTTCATCTCCTACCTCCTGTCTCCTAATTCATCTTACATTTTGACATGAATAAAAAGGAAGATGTGTGAGTTTTGTTTCACAGTCAAAATAAATGACTGGACTCTTTACCTATGGCGTAATCTTGATGCAGTCACTTAGAGCCAAATCTCTGCTCACCTGTGTTCTCCCTATCTTTAGCACAAAAGAATTTCCTTCAACTTAAAGGGTTTTAAGTCTCTTTTTCTCTGGAAGGATAAAGATATACTCTTGAATCTTCTCATCCAGTGACTAAAAAACTATATTTGATGCATTTGATCACACCTCTACCCGAAAATACCTCCACTGATCATATCAGGGGTTTATGATTTTGGATTTCTCAGCTTTATAAGGCATTTCTGCCTTCAGTGCTGAAGAGAATGTCCTTCTTAGATTGCAAAGAGGTCTGATATGAGAAGGGAAAATCCTATCATTTATATCAAGTAACAACCTTAAATCATTTGAATTTGTTTCCTTGGTAAGTACTTGTTCCTTTTAAAAATTAAATGTTCTAGAAATGTAATTAAAATAGCATTTTTTCCATTCTGTAAGAAGTACTTCTATAAGAGAGAAACATCACTTTTCAAGCAATGCAGCAATCTGGAATCTGCATCTTAATTGAACACAAGCTTTTCTATTGTTCTTGCTTAGTTAGTTTTACAACTCTAGCTTTGATGTACATCTTTCACAATAAGACTAAAGGAGCAATTTAAAAGAAAAGCTGCATATGGCAGAGTACAGTGGATTCTAAAAAAAAAAAAAAAAAAGGTAGTTTACATAATAGGAAGAACACTCAAGGTGTCAGAAAAGACTACACAAAATGTATTGATTCTTGTGGGGTGAAAAAGCCTCATCTGAGCATATGCAATGTATGTTCTTCTCCCCCGGATAAGCAGGAATCCAGCTATACTGTAGCTTCTCCTGCTATATGCTCAAATATGCAGTGAGAACACAAACCTGTCATGGGTTTGCATTTCTGAAAACTGGAGTGGAAACCTTGATCTAATGTTTGACATCTGCCTTACAATAGCTCAGTGAAGTTTATCAAAATACAGTATATCATCACAAAGCTGTAACTACTGTCTCGGGGGGTTCTTCCCTGTCTTTGTCATTTCCATGCTACATCAATATTTTAATTTATTTTGCACCAATACTTCCATTTCTCCTTGAAAAGTTTCACTGTTACCTTTTGCTCATTCCTTGCTATAGAAAAATACGGAACTTGTATTTCTTATGTAGAACTAAATGAAAAGCAGAGAGAAAGTTTACTACTTATTTTCTTCTTTCTAAAATTGAATGTGATTTGTTTTACTTCCCTGAGCCTCTGCCATGGTTTAACCCTGGCCAGCAGCTAAGCACCACACACAGCCATACTCTGCCATGGTGGGATGGGGGAGAGAATCTGAAGAGTAAAAGTAAGAAAACTCATGGGTTGAGATAAAACCAATTTAATAGGTAAAGCAAAAGCCACATAAACAAACAAAGCAAAGCAAGGAATTCCTTCACCACTTCCCATCAGCAGGCAGGTGCTCAGCCACCTCTGGGAAAACAGGGCTCCATCACATGTAACAGTTACTTGGGAAGACAAAACACCATCGCCCCAAATGTTCCCCCATTTCCTTCTTCTTCCCCCAGCATTAAATGCTGAGCATGATGTCATGTGGTATGGAATATCCCTTTGGTCAGTTGGGGTCATCTGTCCCAGCTGTGTGCCCTCCCAGCTTCTTGTGTACCCCCAGCCTACTCACTGACGGGGTGGAGTGAGAAGCAGAAAAGGCCTTGACACTGTGTAAGCGCTGCTCAGCAATAGCTAAACCATCCCTTTGTTATCAACACTTTCCAGCACAAATCTGAAACGCATTCCCATACCAGCTACTATGAAGAAAAGGAACTCTATCCCAGCCAAAACCAGCACAGCCTCCCAGGTCCTAGGTACCTTTGCTGCTTCTCACTAAACTTTTTTGCCTTCTGAGAGGTACACTGTCCACTCATGACCTGGCATCAAGCTGTATCTCTCAGGCTCAGAGCAAGAAATGCCCTGTCCCAGCGCCAAACTGGTATTAGTTTGGCAGTATTTCTCTGGCTGCATACTAATATTTTCAAAGTTGTCTAGTCCCAGGAAAAATGCTTCTTTTGATACTTCCTTGATTCTTCAAATCTTATATATGTACCATCTCTGCAAAACACAGTTTTTGAATATCATATGTTTTTTCTTCTAGTTGCTTCCAAAGACATTTTTCTGAGAAGTCTACTTAATCTTGACGGATTTATCACTATTTTTGGGACAATCTTTAGAATATTAACTGAAGGTTTCTCCATTTGAATACCTGGACACATGTGAACAGAAGAAAGGTTATTCTCTACTTCTTATAGCATGAAAACTTATTTGCAGTAAAATATTTCTCAGTTAACTGTGTCCAGTTAAATAAAGCTATTGAAAATAGTTTAAAATTTTAAAGAAAATCAGAGAAAATAGTTTCATTATTAGTTATTAAATGTAAAGGTATGGACATGAATCTTTCTGTCTTGATTGACTAATTACCAGTTATGGAAAGGAGTATAGTATCCCATGGGAATAATTCCTTTATATTCTTCTTGTTTCTTAACCATTTCATAGCACTTGGACACTGTGGAAGACAGATGAATATGGTCAGTGGAAATTTGATTTGGCCCTGCAGAGTAGTTCTGATTTGCGTCCTGCGTGGGGATCTCTACTTCCCAAAGCAAGAATAGTCAAAATTAATTATATGATAAGGTATTAAATGCTCCTGTTTGTTTTAGACTTTCTTTCAAGGACCTTGAGAGAGAGAGAGAGAGAGAGAGTCCAGCACCAGCTCCCTGAATATAACTTCAACTATATAGATAACTATACCAGATTACTGTAGACTTGTTAACAAGTAGAAAAACTAAATATCTTTTTTACTTTGGCTTTAAGCATTACAGTAACCCAATGAAGTTAAGCAAGTACCATTGGAGACAGAATTGTCTATGAATGGATATATAAGATGAGTGAATGGATATCAAAATGGATATGGATAGAACTCATGCAAAGTTAATAGTTTCGTTGAGACACAAAGGAAAAAGAAAGACAAAATAAAAGTTTGGTCAGGAATTGGCTGCTGAGATGCTTTGATAATGCATTTCCAACGACTGTCTAACTTTCTGTTCATTCTTTGAACTATTTTATTTTCATAAAAATATTCAAAACTAATCTGTTGTAACCTGTACAAAATCTTAGACCTCTATTTCCAAAACTTCCTTTTCCGTTTTCTCCAGTTTTGATGAATTGTTTAACCTCAGGCTTCAATTTTACAAATTTTTGCCCAGAGGGTTTGAATTAGAATTCACCTAATTCCTATCAGCCTTCTAGCTACATGTTTATTACTTCAAGCTAGTCTCTGCTCAAGCAGTGACAAACCACTTGTGGGAATATACCAGGCAAACATGAATCCCAGCCAGCTGTAAGTACAGCAGGCAAATTGTTGGTTCATTGGAATAGTCTACCTTTATTTATTTATCCCTAATTAAAATACAAGGATTTTAGAAAATGAAATTATAGCTGTTATCTGCAAGGCTGACCTCTCCCAGCAAAATATGTTCGGACCGTATAGAAAAAGATTATTTAAAATAATAATGTATCTCTCAAAATTAACCTTCACCTGTGTTGATTGGCAATAAAATGTTAGAATTGGAATCCAACAAGTGTAAATTGGAAAAAAAATGTCCTTGGAGAATGGAATGTTCAGACTTCTACCTTTAAAATAAATGATTCAGACAGGAGAGAGACTTTTGAATGTAAATTTAATGTAAATTATATTAAATAAATTCTTGTCATATACAACCTCATGGATGAAAGATTTATTTGAATAGTTTTATTCAATTTGAAATAGGCCATTGTAACATTTTAACATTGTAAAAATGGGCTTTTACAGTGTTTAATATGTGTAAAATGAGTTGGCTCTTCAACATCTGTTCTGAAATATTTACAAAATTCCCCTATTAAATTTTAACATTGTGCTTTGAAGTATTCTACACAGTGTAATCAAAAATCTTGGTATATCTTGTTTCATTTGAATCTTAGATCTCTATAGAGAGTTTTCAGTTGAAAACCACTTATAGTTATAGGTCTTTCTATTGGAGATAGAAAATATTGTTTTGAGCTTAAAAAAAATGAAATTGTACCAAAAATCTCAGGTTGCACATAAATATAGACTACTTCATCTGCTGTGACAGATATTTAAGTTATAGGAAGAAGATAAAAGCAAAAATATTAAAGAACTACTAATACCTTATAGAACAACCTGAAAGCTATGAATCAGAATTTCGTACCAAATTTTTCATTCCCAATACACAGACATGTTTTGTTCTGGGTTCTTCTGCTTTTTGTAGGGTTTTGTTGTTGTTTTGGGGGTTTTGGGGGTGGTTTTTTGTTTGTTTGTTTGTTTGTTTGTTTGTTTGTTTGTTTGTTTGTTTGTTTGTTTAATAAAAAGCCTAAGTGGAAGAAGCTCAATCCCGATATCAGGACAATATTTTTCATTGTGATTATTGTGCATGACTCCATAATAAATTATACTCTCAAATCTGTCATATTTTATTAGAATTTGAAGTCGGAACCACTAATCAGTCTCCACCTCAGTTTTTCAACCTCTGCATCTATATAACAATAAGATTGAGATCCAACTTTTTTGTCTCTGTTTGATAAAATAATTTTCCTGAAACTACAATACTTTATGACAAGAATAAAGTTTACACAAGAAAATCTTCATGATTACAAGGAAAACATACTTTCACAATTCAAGCAAGAACTCAACAGAGGAGTTAGCAAGTTGATGTGTAGAGCCCTATTTGACCAATTAGAGGCCTGAGTTGCCTAAAGTGAAGTAGATAACCGATCTGTTCCTCTTTTCATACCTAGCTACTGAAAGAAATTGAGAAATAAGTCACTCTAAGAGTTAAAATAAGAGTTAGAGAAGGAGATCTAAATTCTTTGTACAGACTTTAAAGTTACTTGTGGAATCAGAAAATAGGTTTGAAGAGCAGAATTACATGATTTTTCTTAATTGTTACTATTTTTCCTATAAGACTTCTGGAAGTTCCATTCTGATCATTACCAAAAATCACATTTAATTTAACAGGATTTGTTTAGCTGATTGGTTTAACCTTATTTCAGTACAAATTTAACAGGGACCACGAACTGTTCACTGGGTTTCTTTTTTTATTTGGGTTTTTTTTTAATTGACAACACTGTTGTTAGGCAAAAATTGGAAAAGGAGGAATAAATTATTACTTTAAGACAGTGAGGCACGTTGAATTCTTAAATGATTGTGCCTATATATTCTGTAACTCTGTAGTCGTTCCACTGTCATGAACATTGGCTTAATATCCAATTAGTTCTTACAAGTGCTAATGACTAGATGCCAAAGAAATTATATTTCTGTATTGTTGCTATGATTACAGACTGTGCTTTAACAATGAACAAACAAACAAAAGGGATTTTAATCTCCACAGATCAGAAGATGTTATTTAACTATCTTATTTTAAACAGTAAGCTTTCTGACGTAGTCAGTCGTTTGTTTTATTGGTCTGATTAGCTGTTTCTGCGATGAATTCATTCTGTTCACTGATGACAAGAATAAAACCACTGACATGCAGGTGGAACAAAATTTCTGATGCAAATTCTATTTAACTTATTTTTCAGTTTAAAAATAATATTGCTGCAAATTGTTCATTTGTTCCCTTGGGCATTACATCAACACATATGCATTTTCTGCAAACAGATCTGGAAAATGTGAAAGATGAAGAAATCCACATAAATTTTCCTCATCTAGAAAAGGCTGCATATAATTTTTCAGGACAAAAAATGTTAAAGTTATTAATTGAAGAATATATGAATTAAACCTCTGCAAAAAAAATAAAATAAAATAGACTTTTCAGCAATGATATAAAAAGAATGCTGGAAGTAAATTACTACTACTATTATTATTATTATTATTATTATTATTTATTATTATTATTATTATTATTATTATTATTATTATTGTTGTTGTTGTTGTTGTTGTTGTTGTTGTCAAAAATAACTGTGTATATTTTGGTAATGAATTCAAAATATTCCAGAATTTACCACTGAGAAATAACATTTCTAGGATAGCAGACATCTTAAAAATATGACCAGTTCTTATAGTCATTTAGTGCTAAAAATCTTTGCTTCATTCTTCCTGGTATGAAATAATAAATATGGTAGTTTGTGCTTTAGGTTCAAGAAATCCCTGAGGTACTGAATAATGGGAAGGTATTGAAAGTGTAAGTATATATTTTCCCTCTTCCTCACCAGAAATCTCTGATTTGATTATCACACCTTGAATGCTATTTGCAGATTTATTTCCTCGATATGGTATATTTGAGAATGTTCAGGCATGGGCAAGAAGGATGAACAATTATTTAATATTTGCTTTATAATGAGTAAGTAATCAAAGAGTCTTCATTCCAGAAAAAAAAAATCTTGGGGAAGGGAGTGGGATAGAGCAATATTGTAGAAGTCTGTAACATCATAACATTCCATAATTGGGATGCATTTCTCAGTGGGTACAGCTACATTAGTGTTTTTGATTGAACTAGAAGGGTGCTTGTTTGATGTTGATTGTGTCACCTTAAAGCTTTGTTTTCAATCACAGCACATGCAAACTGCATTTCTATCAGATGAAAGTAAATTAAAAGACATCTGCAGGATCCTATCTATGTGCTCCAGTTTCTAATGAATGTTAATTCTGTAGACCCAGACTAGAGATGGCCTGAAGTAAAACCTCAGGATACATATATAATTTGAATGTCACACTCAGCACCCATCATGTTGCTCCAGAGTCCCAATACTTGCTAATAATAGTCATTGACCCCTTCTGTGGAGTAGGAGACAAGTTTAATATAGCTGAATCCCTGGGAACATATAGATTGGCTTTGAAGTTCTGTACCATAGGATGCTATGGATAGTAAAGTTTACAGGGAGTTCAAAGGAAGGCTAGATAAATTAATGGAAGAGCAATCCACTGGGTACTCTAAATACAAATCACATTCAGTTTATGAAATCCTGGGCTCCCTCAAGCTGGAGCACTTGTGCTTGTGCTAATACACACTCCCCTTGATAACTGCTACTGTCTCTAGCCTTGATGGACTTTCAACAGACATTCTAATCTGTAATAGGTATTTTTCCTTGACAAACGTTAACTTAAAAAAAATAAAAATTAAATAGTACTGACAGCTGGAGGGATGCTGTCAGAACCCTGAGTGCAGCAGATTTTAGTGACTCTGGCCAGCCTCACCTGGGACACCCACCCACACCCTCTGATCATGGCCCAGGAACCCCTCTCAGCTCAGACTCATGTATCCAGTCCTGCTCTGAGTTGTGTTGTAGGTAGCCTGTGTTCAGCATTGCTGCTTGCTTGCCCTGTCCTCTTTGCTGGCTTTTCTGGATTGTCCTTGTACCTAATGCAAGGCCTTGTATTTGGCTGATTGTCAATAGACAGTTGACAGAACCTGTTGCTTCTATGAGACCTGCTCTGTCCACCCTGCTCAGGTGCTGTGGGACTGTGCTTGGTTCCAGCAGTACTGCCCTGCCTCTGCTAGGGTTGTCCTGAATTCCCAGGTTGTTTTCATTCACAGAGCAGCCCTGCTTTTTTTACTCCCCAGGGCACGTACCTCTTCTAGATCTGGTTGGCAATTGCCAGTTTTAGAAACCCCCTTCTCTTTGCTTTCTTCCCTGCTATTCAAAGGGTCTGAAAAGTTTGGTTTATTTTTAAGTTCTTTAGGTGTTCAGCAGGATATTCACAGAAAGGGAAACCCTGGAAATAAGTACAACCCTTACAATTTTTCAGGTACAACCAGCAAGCAATTAAAACTGAGAAAAAATAATTTTTCTTTTATTTCCATTCTTTCTTCTCTTGCCCTTTTCTAAATTAAGCATTGTTTTTTGGGAAGACTACCACTGTAGTGAACGACCTGTAGGTGGCAACCAGAATGAAATGGGAATTCTTTTGTTTCTGAATCTGATGCTGAAGATTAAGTAGTATGTAAAACCTAAATAGTCTGTTTTCTGCATTAGAAAGGGCATGGACTTTTCCTACTGTGGGAGACTATGGTAGACATTATGTCAAAAAAAATGAGTTCATTTTAAGTTCTAGGCCAAGCTGTGTGTGTATGGGGAAATAAAATAAAAGAAAGTGAAAATGGATCACAGCATCATTGGATTTAGGCCTGTGTAGAGCAAAAAGTTTGTATACAAAGACCTGTGGAAATTAAGAGTCTACACATTGATGTTACTGACAGTGAGGGTCCTGTTGGGGATTACTTACAGGATCAAGCAGTATAAGGTATTCTGAGCTCAAGTGAAGTATTAAGTCCCAGTTTAAGATGACAGTATAGATGTTTTCCCAGGAGAGGATAGAAGTGTAAGAAGAGCCTAAAAACTGTAATATTACAGCAGTAGTATCATCAAGTGCAGAGAAAGGTGACAAATATTATCACCCCCTTATTAATCTTTGTAGATATATACTAATTTAGTTGACATCCCAGTACAGTCTTTCCAAATTATTTCAGTCCCAATCAGCCTGCCTGTCATACAGAGGAATGGCTGATCTTTGGAAAAAGATAGTAAGGAACACAGTAAAATATTCAATGGTCTGTGAAAAGTTGTGTATAACTCTGTCTTCTAGCAAAGAACTAGCCCTGCATTACAAATACCAAACTGGAACTAAACAAAACTCAGTTACTATAAGCAAATTTTGGGAATGTTCTATGTTCAAGGAGCCTTAAAGAATGCTGTATATAAAATGATGGCCGAATTACAATTATAACCACAAGTTCAAATGACAAAGGTGATTAATAATTCTTCAGTTAAAATATATGAAATATTTTCATGTTACATTAAGAAAGATCTGTTGAGTTTATTTTTGGTCATTTGAGAGCTTGGATTTGACTGAAGACTGGTCTTTTATATGTATTCTTTTTATTACTTTTATTTTATGAGTTTTCTGAGTTTTATCTTGGTTCTGCTGGGAACTATTTATTTATTATTTTAATTACCTCATTTAAAGACATCCAATGTACTCTTCTAGAGGCTTTGACAATATACTGTAGGTTTTTAATGGGTTATTTCTTTATGTGGTTTTGATTCATTTTGTTGCTTCGAAGTCTCTGTCACTGGGCATTATCATTTCCACCCTCCTGTTAACACTGACGTCATGCAATCTGCTGTTCTTTTGTTTTCAGTGTTTATAATTGGAAATGTGCTGAATAACAGGTGTGTAATTCTCCATGGGAGCTCTTGCACAAAGTAGGAGTTTGAAGAACATCTAAAGATATGAAGTTTATTTGAAAATTTTTAAGAGTGTGTATCCAGTAACTAATGCTATTGATTTTTGGTTTTATGTTGTATTTGTGCATACTTTAATCATACCTGCCTTAGATTTTGCTTCTTCCATAATTTAGGTCCTCTTGTGGTAACTGGAAAAAAGACAAAGAACTTAATGTTTAGTAATCACAAGAGGTAATCCAAAATCAATTAATCAGGAGCTAATTGAATTACAATATAAACCACCAGAACAAACTTTTGTGGCTTTCAGCTCATTTCTAACTAAACAAACGAGAGTAACATCAAATAATATATATATGTGTCTGCAAATTTTAGGTTGATTGTGATTATAAAATTTGTGTTAAGGACCATTTCTTTATGGGAAAATTCTTTTGCACCAATTCATTCCAGTATGTGCTATAAAAAGAAAGTTTATGGATATATTTGGTATTTTTATGACCTATAAATGCATCCAGAGTTGTCGTGGTAAAAATTCAGTGTAAGAACCATACAGATGCGTACTGTAGCAGTGATTCTGCTTATATATGTTTGTCTTTAATGGAACAAAAGGTAAATTTTAAGGTATCTTTAAGAAATAACAGTTGAGTTCACAGTCCATGTATCAATGCAAGCTGTAGCAAAACTCTTATTTTAAATTCTTAGTGTTCTGTTTGTTCATTTATATATTCAAGACTTCTTCCAATATAATCCTCTTGACCTGAAAAATCATCTTCTCCAATTTTATTATTATTTCATTCAGATAAATAGTTTTCTTTTCTTGTATACTATCTTGTATGTTCTTAGTATATTCTTCTCTGGTTTCTGTCGGTTTTTTTCTTCTTTTTTTTTCCCTTATTCTTACTTGCTTTTTCTTGAACTGATTTTTCATTGCAGTAACATTTTCTCATTGCTCTTTTTCTCTTTTTCCTAAGCTTCACTTCCATCTAGGGTGTTTAATTTCCCCATTTTTTCATAGACCTGCTCTTTCAGTTGTTCTTTTTAGAAGATCAAGGTTTCAGTCTTAAATCTCATTCCATCCATACAGTGGACTCTCCTACAGGTACATCCATAATGACAACTGATTGTACAATAAAATAATTTTAATCTTCTTTTCTCACTCCCCCCCCCAAAAAAAAAAAAAAAAGGAGGTTTCCAAAATTAACAATTAAATGGAAATTCAACATAATAATTAATATTGTTTAATCAATTAAATTAAGAATATTAATATTATATTATGAAAATTTCTTGCTAATAAATTATGAGTACAGAAAAAAATCCTATACAAAATATGTAACAAAACCCAGTTATGTGTACTTTCCATTCAGTCTCAGGCTTTGATGGCACAAGAATAATACCACTCCATTCCTTCATGTATACAACTACAAAAACAGTTATCTTATCTGGGTAGTGGAGGAGGGTGTTTGTTTCCTGCTACCCAGAATTCATCAAATGTTGACATATACCCAGAAATCTATTTTTTCTGTACCTACACACAATATGTGTGTATGCCTTGGAAATACTGTCTTGTCTAAAAAGAAATGTGGGGTGGGCAAGAGAGACAACCCAAACCCCTTTTTCCACTGTTTAAAGAAGGTATAAAAATATTTAAGGTTTAATGAGTCATAAGCATTTACTTTCTTTAGTAAATGTTTCCTGCTTAACATAGTCTTGCTTCTTTAAGTTGTGCAGATATAGAATTTTATCAAACTCTTCTATACCACAGTATATTGACTTAAAGTGTGAATATAGCCTAGCATAATTCCAGTATTAGCTTACGGCAAAGAAAAAAACAAAGAAAACCTTTCCTTTATCCCTCTGAGTTCTATACGTATACAGAAGTGCATATGTATGATTAAGATATATTTTTATTATTATTATTTTTTATCTGAAATTACTTTATGCAGCTTTCAATTAAAGCAGCTTTTAACATCTATAGTTTGAGGCTTTGATTTCCTATTAATAGTTGCCAGGTTGTCTTTAGTGTTGCTAACTATTTTCGTAGTGGGATTGTCCTTGCAATCAGGTTTGCGGGTGTGGTTGAAATTGTAACTGCACTGAACCATAAACCCATCTTGCTCCTATGTCTGATGAGGACTGAGAGCATAACAAAAAGGCTCCAGTTAGATCAGATATGCTCAACAGACCTAAATGTTGAATGGTAGGTACCCTCTAGGGCAATGTAACCAGTCTGATAACCACTTGTAGCTTTCTTCCTTTTCCAAGGCCTTTGAGAAATAAATGACATGTCAGATAGATTGTTCTGATGTTTACAGTATTTACACACACGCTGACTTCCTGCAGGGCCTGGTAACCCTCCCTGGTCACCCCATGGTAACATCATTGAACATCTCATATGCAATAACGATTCTGCTTCCTTCAGGTGTCTGAGATAATGCTCATAGTTAATATAATTGACATTTGCATGCAAAATAAATCTAGTGCTTCAAGAATGTGAGAAAACACACATAACCAGTTACATCTCGAGGGAAAAAAAAAATACAATGCATCCAATTACCTAATTCCATACATCTTTATGACATGTAGCTCTTTTATTCTGGCAAACACTTTACTAACTCTAGGGAGGTACATCTACTTTTCTTCAGATGTATAAATTCTTACCTGAAATTTGTTACTACTTGACCTAGGGTATTTTTAACACTGGTTTAATAATTGAGAAAAAATCATGAAATGGAAAACTTGGTGTACTGTGACATATGGAAAAAACCCTACCAAACATTAAATTATAAAATCACTATTTGAATTACAAAAGACATATCATACCTTCCATTAAAATCAGTTACATAATGAATTCATAATGAATGAGAGGGAAATAATGATGACTTTTACTGGAGTCTGACATTCACTCATAAGGTTTATTATTAACAATAGTAAGAAATAAAATAAGTTACCCTCTTCTCCAAGTAACTTATGATTTTTAATTTTTTTTTATAATTTTCAAGTGAGTGTATTGCTACTGAAAACTAAAGAAATTTTCTGGATGAGGCTCTCTGATCCTCAAGAAAGGTGTACAGTGTAAGTTGCCATCTTTCTCTGTCCTGGTTTCAGCTGGGATAGAGTTAATTTTTCTTAGTAGCTGGTGCAGGGCTGTGTTTTGGATTTGATGTGAGAACAATTTTGATGGCACACTGATGTTTTTGGTTGTTGCTGGGTGATGTTTCTACTAAGTCAACTTCTCAAAAGGGTTGGAGGAATACTAGAAATCAGGAGGGGACACAGCCAGAACAGGTGACCCGAACTAGCCAAAGAGGTATTCCATACCATATGATGTCATGCTGAGTATATAAACTGGGAGAAGAAGGAAGAGGGGACGTCCAGCATTATGGCATTTGTCTTCCTGAGTAACTATTATGCGTGATAGAGCCCTGCTTTCCTAGAGATGCCCAAACACTTGCCTGCCCATGGGAAGTAGTGAATGAATTCCTTGTTTTTCTTTGGTTGCATATGTGGCTTTTGCTTTATCTATTAAATTATTCTTATCTCAACCCTTGAGTTTTACATTCCTTTCTGATTATCCTCCCCATCCCTCTGAGTGAGGTGGGAGTAAGCGAGTGGCTGCACGGTGGTTGGGTACCAGCTGGGGTTAAACCACAGCAATGTCTCTGTTTAGACTAATCCCAAAAGTGTTGCAAATATCTTTCTCTGCTCTTTTAAACAAAAACCCCAGGGCAAAATCTATGGAATTTAAGTTATAAGAATGGAATTCAGATTCATCCTGTAGTTATAATTTTGATGTAGTTGGGTACACCAGATATGTCTTTGCCTGTGTTCATGTGTATTGTACTTTAAGCCAGCAGTTCCCTGAGAGGTGAAGGTACTTCCCAGCTAGTCTCTACTAGATGAGACAATGGGCTGATTCAAGGCAATAGATGAACTTCAGAGATGATTCACAGGGCTGACACCTGCCTAGTTCTGACAGGAGTTCTCCAGGCAAGAGTTTTATATAGCCCAGGACATTCCCCCAGTTGACTTCTGCTGTGCCTAGATCACCTGTAGGCACTACCTGTACCTGTTGATTGATTAATTGATGGCTGATTAAAATTCTGGGTAGACAATTTGGCCATGTAAGAGACACTGAGATAAGTACTGCTGTAGATGAAGAAACTGATCACACTAAACATAGGTAATTTTAAATAGTCTGTGGAAACCATTTTCACAACTGTAGAAATAGCAATGCAGAAATATGTCTTTTGCATAGTTAAGATAGCTAAAAGTTTTTTTCTACATGGTTTAAAATAGTCAATAGCAATAATCATGAATATGCTTAAGTGATCGTGTGAGACCATACAGAAGCTGAACTGTAAAAATATAGCAGAACAGTTCTGGCAATCTCACCTCATGTGGCAATTTGTATGCAGTTGAAAAGACTCTTTTGACTTGTGTCAGCATCTGGAACGCAGCTGACCATCCTGTTTGAGGGATTCAGTTCCCCATGTGAGTATTACCTTTTGGAAAAAAAAAAAAAAAATCTCCACAATTTGTTAGTTTGTTTTCTTTTCTTTTCTTTTTTTTTTTTTTTTTAATTCTCTAACCACGAAGAACTATGTAACACTCTATGTTAAAACACCAACATAAAGACAATAATAATTCCTGTTCCTGTGAAATCCTGATGATTGTTCAGAGTAATTCCACTTTCTTAACTCTGCTGTTCAGAGCCCCAGTTTGTACTTGTGCTATATTAATACTATATCTTGTTAAAAGTCAGAGCATGCTACACAGAATGCAAGGATTTAATTAAAGTCACTTTGGGGACAGCACCTTTTCCTATGTTCTCTTACAAAAATTTCCCTGGAATGTATTTGCTAACTCCTTAAATCTTAGGGTTGGGTTACAGAAGACTCAAAAGACAATTAGATTTTCTTTTGATGTTGTACTGGAAGGTGATTCAAAACTGTCTTTTCGAAAGTCTGAATCTACAGATCCCCCCCCTTTTTTTAAGAACTCTTCATCACCTAATTGGTTAGTCATTCATTTATAAGGCGTAGGTAGCATTATGCGTGCAGACATTATAAGTAACACAGAAATACAGTCTATCTGAGGAGATGCATAAGATGCTTGTGAAGTTACCTAATGGTGACTTCCACTTAGGATGATCCTCTTTATCTGCATTTTTTTTTGTGACCTATTTTACACAATTGTCAAAATATTTTTTTTAAACCTTCAGATTCACATTGACAAAGCAAATGTTGTCATCTTTGTATTTGATAATACATAATAAATATGGTTTATAGTTGCTATATAGTTGCAACTGAGCTTAGTTTTTAACTAGACTAGTTTTAACTACACTAGTTGCAACTAGTACTTAGTGTTTAAATAGCTTTTTAATTTATTCCTTAGCAAGCAAATTCCTCAGAGAATAAAAAGACAGTGGCATAGAAACTGAGCTGAGGAACAGTGTATGTAGCTGTTCCCATGTATTGATATCTAGTTATTTGAAATAATCGATTGAAAAAACTGTTACTATATTTTGCTCAGTATTTATTGTAAAGAATAATAATAGAATCAAAGTCAAATACAGTGAGTAGAGCTGATATTTTGTTTTATCAATAGTATTCACAGTCATAGTAGTCTCAGCTGTGCCTCATTTATTAAACTAACTGAGTTTGGGGAAAAAGAAAAAAAAAAAAAAAAGAAGAAACTCATAGAATAATAGGGTGAAAGAGTTTTGGAGAATCCTGACCAGCACTATACTTTGTTTCATATTCATATTCTAATATGGAAATTTTCAAGAATATTATCAAGTTTGGTATCTTAGGTAACACGCTAGATACACAGTATTTAAGTTAATAATGCAATGGATCAGTAACGTGTATTTTATTAGAAAATTATGTGACCTTTGACTTGGTAGGATTACAAAAAGACATCCTTTTATTAGCTCAGCCTTTTCAGAGCCCCTCCAGGGCTACTAGGAAGGGTGAAACATATACCAATATAACAAATTGCTTGCTAGAGTGGGTTTTGTTTGGTCTTCTTTTAAGTAACTGTCTGTTTTCCTTCTGAAGTCATTTGGAGAAAAAAACCCACAACCAACCAACCCAAAAATTAAGTCTTACTTCTGAGACACTTACTCTAACTTGTATATTTATTCTATTTTTTAACAAAAAATAAGTCAGGAAAACCACATATCCCTCCTGAAACAATTAGACTTCAGTGAGAAATAATAGAAGATAATCTTCTCAAGCAGAAACTAAACTCAATATTGGGAACTAAAAAACAGAGTATATGCAAAAGGGTGACATTCTCTTTCACAAATGTAGAAATTAAAATTTATACCTGTCTATATATGTATGATAGATCTACTCGTAGCTCAAAAGGGTAATATGGGTGCTGGCATTTGTGAAAGCTTTTCCCATGAAAACGATTATTTTTACAGAAAACCAAAATAACCTTTTTGCCCTATATGGGGAAAACTGACATTGTCATAGCACTCTGCGTGTGTGAGCATGCTATTATTTCTGTTGTAGACCATCATTAAGAATTTCATATAACTACAGTTCTAACAGAAATATGTTTAAAATAGTTTTGGTTTCCATAGTACTTGACAAAAAATGGTTGTTGAATTCTGATGGTGGAGAGAAGAACTAATCAAATGGATCTGAGCTCAGGCTGAAAGACATTTGAGAGTCCTCAGCATTACAGTTCCCAAAACAATAAATGGAAGCATTCTTCAGTATTTGGTATCCCAAGTGCAGGTAATTATGTCAGCATTTCTGGTAAGAGCATGGTTCTGTAGTAGAAGGGTTTTTGGGGGTTTGGTTTTGTTGTTTTGTTTTGTTTTGTTTAAAGTAGGGAGTAATTCCTTAAAAGTTCTTACTCAGTAGTAATTAATTTTACAGAACTAAAGATAAATATCTGTCTTCTTTGACTTATATGAAATATTTTATTTATTTTGAGCATAATTTGAGAATATTCTACATCTAGAATAAACATTAAAAAGTAGTTAAGGCTTTTAGATGTAAAAACAGAGACCACATGTAAGTGTGGACACTTTTCAGGATAAAGTTTTTCTCAGCATGAACACTTATGTCCACAAAGCATTCAAGGAATGCTTTGATTCTTAATGACAGGCAGCCAAAGAAAACTTGTTTACATTTACAATTCATAAATTGATGATAGACTTGAGTGGAATTCCACACGAAGGTTTTCAGAACTGAACTGAGATTAAAGTCTTCTGTGAAAAAGAAAAGGTTAGACTCCTCTAAGGAAACAGCAATTTATATTGTGCCCTATCTATTGTCACTTCTGATGCCTAGAGAGTTTAGGACAGACTTTTGCTCTCCCAGGTAAAGACAATTAGAATTTATTCTAATTTGTTGCTATTTCATGCTGTGAACTCCTAGTGAGCTCAGCTGCTTGCATGCTAAGCCAGCAGTTGCTTCTGCTGCTCTGTGCATTTTGAAATTAACCTTCTGTCTTCAGGTACATTTAGGGGCTTTCTCAGCTCATACCTCCTAATGGGCCACACAGCAGCAAACCAAATTCGCAGACAAAGACCAGCCAGCGCTAGATCGCCCTGCTAGCACCAGCCCCCATAATAAAATGCCACCAGTTTTTGCTACTACCTTTACTGCTCTTCAACACTACCACTTAAATAGATCTGAAGATGTAAGTTCCAGATGTTTTCCAGTTAGGTCTGTGTATCAGTGGGATATGTGCCTAAGAGCTTTATCAAAGATATATTTTAAATCCTGGGTTTTTCTGGATGTTTCTATATAAGTCAGTTACATCTTTTCTGTTTTATGAAATGATAAATTCTAATATAATTTATAGCATCAAACAAAGTACAACATAGTTACAGTAAAACATACAAATTATTTATAAATAAGCATAATTTTATGCAGGGCATGGTGATAATGTTTTGCTACTTTACATACCCATGAAACTAAAACACAACAGAAGACCACCTCCTGTAGCTTTAACATCAAAATGAATTCAGCTTAGTAACACAGCTAATCTAAACCATCAAACAGTTGATGGTGTCTCTTTTTGGATTAGTTTTTACTTTTCATGAAGCACACTTTGATCATTTTACTTTGAAAACTGCATCCTTAAACAATTTTAAAATCCATTTTTAGTTTTTCTGCTAATAATCTCACTAAGGATCTCCCTTTAAGTAGGTTTTTTGAAGATCTTAACAACACATACACATGGCAAAGTAATTTTTTGGCTGTACTAACATTTTTTTATATGACAAACCTACATTCATTTGGAATAAGATTTAACTTGTATAGTTGGCATTTGACAGTGTGGGTGAAGTTTTTGAATAAGAGCAAAGTGCCTTAATAATAAACTGTTTTGGTGCATATTCAGATTCTTGGATTTTCTGCATTTGTTAATTGCCCCTTAGGGGGACAATTATTCTGGAAAGCCAAGCATTACCATCTCTAGTTGTGATAGTCCACTTGGACATCTTTAACCTATTTTGTTAATATATGAATTACATCTGCAGCAGTGCATTTATAATTATATGTTCTGTTATCAGCAAAATACAAGTCCATCTGCCTAGTATATGTTGAGCTCAAAGCTTTTTTTAGGCAGATATGATAGGTCAGGCATAGACGCATCTTGTAGCAAATCACCACACAACTGCAAAGTAATCAGGCAATGGTGCTCAGCTCTGACATATAAATTACAGCTATTTTGTAGAACAACAACAAAAAGATTTAAAGCATGTGCATGCAGACACACAGATGGACAATTCATATAGGCAGGGTTTACAGGTTCTGCATCAGTCCTTTACTATGTCACCTGTCTGCTGTAAAACTGACTTCCCCACATAAATGAAGAGCTTGATTTTTAAATTATTTTATTAATGAAACATACATGGTCTACATTTAGTACTGAAGTGGCATATGAAATAAAGAAATATTGCAATAACATTTTTGTACAGGTCTTAGATAAGCTAATAAGTGAACCGTAAGGAAAAGGGCTGGTAGGTTAATAGAAATTTGTCATGAATGAAAATGTACGGAACATATATTTTATAAAACATAGATTGCTATTAAGATACAGAAAAAGCTTGTATTGTCTTTTATAGTACAGTACCATGCCATTTTGTCCATTTTTTAGGCTAGGCTATTATTACATACCTATGAAATTTGACACAATATAAATATAAGTAATTATGGTAGCAGAATTATTTTATACCCTCTGAAATTTCAGAGAACAACTAGCTATAATAGACTTATGTACAATCTTATTTTACCACAATTACTTTTTACTGTTAGTCACTATTGTTGTTATTGTAGAATTTATAGGTATCGATCATGACAAATTTTGCTGAATAGGTGTTGATCAAATAAAAATAATGTGGGAAGAAATATATATTTATTCTTTTTAAAGATGGCATAGTTGAGTATTACAAAAAATTGTAGAGGACCTGCAAACCAGATCTCTGAACATCAGTTTATGTGTTATAAATTTGCAATGGAAATCTTATTTAAAAGGATGGAGATTTCATATAGTTTACCTATTGTGTCAAGTGCTGTGGGTTAATTGGCTGTTCATAGATGATTTTATCAATGTTATTAGTACTTTTATTTCCCTGAATCATTTGACTTTCTGAGAAGTTATTTTATACAATAGGTAAATTATTCTCATTCCCAATGCTCTCTTTCAGATTTTACTCCTGAGCAAATAGAACTGGTATTTGGAGGACATGGTGAGGTAAACACCTTGCCTATATGACAAAACCCCTTAAACATCATAGCAGAATTTCTTAGAAGGGATATGTTTGCATCCCTTTGAATCCTATTCTCAAACAGAGATTGGAAAACAGAGGATGGAGGTGAAGTAAAGTGAAGGAAGCTAAAGCTCTTCTACCAGCTTTCACAACTATATCCACTTTATCCTCTTACCTCACCCTATATATTCTCCTTGCTTCTTCTATTCCTTGATTATGCTTGGACATATATAAATAAACATGACTGGTTTGAGAGAAGTTTTCCCCTAGAATATTTTTGCCATTAATTACCACTGTAATTTATAGAAACAGAGACTGGTTATTAAATCTGTGAATTTTATAATTATTATGCCCTCTTAATATTATATTTCCTTTATAATAACAGGTCTGTTATCTCCTTTGAGAAAAGGTTGAACTTTGCTCAGCAGGGATGGTTTTGCTGAAGTGCAAAGGTTCAATGTGGTGCCATAAGAACATGACTGAGCTACCAAGCACTCTGCCAGAAGTAATACCAGGCACCTTTCTTCCTAAGCAGACTGAATATTGACCTGGAACTGCTGTTTGATTCTTTGCACTTAATATCTGATTGCCTTGTCAACAGATGCTGCTCCATGAAGATTATCACGTTCATATTCTAACTACCCAAGAAACCAGAAGGTTTTCTTCTCCCCAACAAAACATCTATGCCAAATAAATCTATGTACAGGTATTTCAACTTACAACATATTCTTCAAAGATTTTATATCATGTTGTGAAAAAGGCATACTAGAGGGTTTTGGTAGTGTTTTCTCATATACTTCTAATGTACATGTAGGAAAACTGTACTGGTTTTTGTGCTCCTAATGCTCAATGTGAGTATTTACAAAATCTAAATAATAAATGTTTTCTTCCCCAGCCTGGGTACCATAGAAAATCACTTGTAATTGTGTAAGAAATGCTTGTATCTTGTACAGATAGAGAATAAAAATAGCTGTATTTTATTTAAAGGTGAATCTGCTAAATGTAAGTGTTAAATATAATGTATGTGTATATATGTATATATTTGTTTAGATATAAATACATATTCAGTCAAGACTTTCTCAGTGTAATACTGTAACAGTCTAATCAAATCAGGAGGTTTCTATCCAGTTATAATAATATCAACACTTAAATTCCAGATCCATACAGACAGATATCAATGATATCTTTTTTATATACAAAAGTTATTAATATCTGCCCTCTTTTCTTATGGCTCTACACTCACCCTTCTGAAGCTCCTCTGGGTCTGATGGTGGATAGTTTCAGTTCTCCCTAAGCAAAGAGGCTGGGGATGTTGCAGCGAGCCACCAGTGTTCCCAGATCTCTCTGGGAGAACTGTCATGCTGGTGTTGGGGTCCCTTCCTCCTCAGTTCTCAGGTTCCCTTGGCTTTATTTTCATGTACATTTTTCTCATTCCTTCCTGCTCCCTTCACCCAGCTCCCATGGAAAGGATGAAAGATGCAGTGCAGGCCCCAAGGGCTATTTACCCAGCAGAGATTGCCTGGGGCTGCCAGTGTCTTACCCCCAGCAGCACTCATAAAGCTGAAGCTTAGACAGGTTGGAAAATAGGCAATAGTGTGCCTAATGCACAGCATTATCATTCCTGGATGTCTTTATTTAAAGCTTATCAGCTATTTGTTATGATTTTTTTAAAAAAAATAGTGTTCCTTTTTCAGATTTGGAAAATACTGGTATCCATTTTTTCCCAAGGAAAAAAAGGTCTGATATTAGCTCTTATGTCACTGAGAAGAGAAATGGAGGGAGAGACAATGCAAAAAATGAGATGAAAATTTGACCTTTCAGACCAATTGTTTCACAGTGTTGTAAAGGTTTACACTCTTGATGCCATTGTTAAATACAAATAAATTTCTATTATGTCAAAACAGAGCTGTTATGACTACTCAGTTACCTACACAAGATATGTAAGTCATTTCAATTGCATACACTTCTTTACCCTATAGTTGTTGTTACCTTACACTGGTTTTGTATCAGGTTTTGCTATCATGAACCTCAATAAAAATGGTAGTTTCCACCAAAAGGGGTTAAATGAACTCAGTTACTTTGGCTTCTCTACAAGAAACGATCTGTCCTGTCTTATATCTTGTGCCTATTTAACATAAGCCATAAAGCTGGAGAGACCAGTTGGGTTATCAAGTACAACAAAAAATCTGGGTGCTTTCCATAAGTTTGCAGTTTATACATCAGTTTCAAATACAAAAGTTTATCAAATGCTGTCAGAAAAATCTATGTATAATACATGCTATATAATACATTGTTTAGTGACTATAGTAAAAATACCCTCAGAGCCCTCCAACAGTTTAATGAGACATAGTGGTGTCACCTAAAATGAAAATAACTATTATTTCATCAACTAGGCTTCTCATTTCCAGAACATACTCCTCTTCTTTTAAAACTATTCTGAAGATGTCTTGTGCAACAACTGTCATGTCTTTGAGATTGTGTATAAACATTTATTGTCTATTGTTCAAAATCAACATTTGGTTCCTAACCCATTGTTGATCCATCCAGATGACTCCTTCCCTGAAAGAAATCCTTTTGCTTTTAAAATCAATATTATACAAACTACAATCTGCCTACATAAAAAAAGGGACACTTGACTTTTTTAGAGAGGCATCTGTTTTTCTTCACAGCTTTGGCACTGACCAATAAATAGCCTTAGACTTCCTCTTTTTTCTGATTTGCTCAAAGTAGAGTGTCATCAATGAAGAGCTAGAAGAGGTAGAAATTTTTGAATGCATTGTACAGGAGTTCAATGTTTATAAATTATATTATACAAATATGCAGTTAGCAATATGAAATTTCAACTGAAATGTTAGAAACTGGTTGATAATCAGTAATATTCCAGGTTGCAATGTCACCCTCCAAATTTCTAAAAAAAAAAAAAAAAAAAAAAAAAAAAGTAATTTGACATTCAAAACCAAAATATAAAAGTAGGTATATTCCTAGCTATGCAATGCCTGGTTAACTCTGTTTTTGACACCCTGACTGACTTGTAAGTTTTGTTAAAATTTTAAATATATAAATTAATATATATAGATATATATAAAGTGTTAACTGCCAATGTCCACTTAGCTTGTAAACTTAAACAGTGTTTATCACTTTTTTACTAAGTATTGTGGTCTAAGTACTACATAAATGTGCACATCTTGAAACACAAAGTTTGTAAAGAGATTTAAGTATATTTAGGGGAATAGTTAGTATGTCAGAAAAAGCAAAATGGTTAATCAAATTAATTACAACCTCTACCCACAAACTGTGTCCTTAACAGTACCATCAGTGCAATAACAATGCCACTGTGAAAAAACTAATATTGTGGACAAAAGAAATAAATACTGTACTGAATCTTGAGTTAATTAAAAATAAAACAAACAAAGCAAGATCTCTTCCACTAGCAAATCTGTAAGCTTTTGTGCTCTCAGGCAAGTAAAATGAATGATGTCAAAGAAGGCAGTTCTTACTTCTGTAACTGTGGCAGCAAATGAACATATAACTTTAACAAAGAAGCTTATTAAAGAACCAGGGGATTTTTGTTTTAAAATATCTCTCATGTTAATTATTACCATAGCAAATGACAACTTTGTTTATTCTGACTTCCTGCATACACATTTTGGAGCAAAATTCTTCAGCTCAAGTTACTGCCATTATTTAGTTTTTACATCAGTTTCAGTGGATTCCCTTTTGGCCCACTTTGAGTGATTCTTTGTTATTTGGCTGTTAGTCAATTTCCCCTTGCATTTTTCTTCTTTTTCTTTTTTGTTTTCCTCTTCCTCTTTTTCTTTCTTTTTTTTTCTTTTTTTCCCTTTAGACCTTTTTGTTTTAATTACAGTTTCAAAGTTTTGTAGTGTTTCAAACTCTGTATATGAAAACACTGCCTTCATTAGTTTAAGATAAATTTTGTTTCTCCCATAAACAGTAAGTAGTACTAGCTGCTATACACCATTCTATCATGTCTTCTTAATGTGTAAGACACTGCTAAGAAAAAACTATGTGGCCCCAGGTTACTTTAAATACCAAGTACATGGCAACTTGTTAAATTGTGGACTAAGGATACATCTCCTTCCCACAGCTGTTCTTTAATTCTTCCAAAAGTCCATGTAGAATCTAGTTTTACTGAATTGTCAGTTTTTTACAAGCCTTTAATCTTTCAACAATCATTTTCAAAGTTACCTTCTGGCTTCCTAATTAAATCATTTTTGTCTCTTATCATTTGATTCCTGAGTTATGTATATATCATTCTTTTCATCTGAATAAATATCTGAGCAGGACAGTTTTAATATTATTGCTATTTCCTTATCTCCTTTCTGTAAATTCCAGTAGATTTCCTAGGAGAGATGCTCTTTCTCTTCCTTTTGATATTTGTTTATTCTGATCGCTCTTAACATGTGAGGTTGGTTTTTTTTTATTTTTTTCTTTTATAATTCATATTTTTGGATGATTTTCATTTTCACTTTAATCTCAAGAGGACAGCCATGTGTTGAGGCACATGCAGTAGTTTTAGTACTTGTTAAAACTTTAATGTAGCATTTCTCAAACTGGTTCACAAAAGCGAGTAAAAGGGGAAATAAAATTAAATGACATAAGTCAGCAGCTATTCAGTGCTGAGTCAGCAACCACTTTAGAGTGGGAGACTAAGAGCAGAACTTTTGGCAGCAAATGGTTACACAAGCAGACTACCACTAATTGTTCGCAGCAATACAGTTTCACCAGTTAAATGGTCAGTGAGCATAAACATCTGCATTATTTAGTAATTACAGTGTATTCTCACTTCAGGGCCTTAGAAGGAAATCCATAGCATTTCTCCAGAAAATGTGAGCTGCCGCCAGCTAATTGTCACAAGATAGATGAGAATCAACATTTCAAAAACCCCTGTGTTTTACAGGTGTCTTTGCAATTAATGCTGATGCCATCAGATTACTACAATGTGGGAAGAAATGTTCTATAAATCTGTTAGGTTTGACTAGCATCCAAAGGCAGAAGCATATTTACCCCGTACTTCGTGCAGCAAATGGGTTTTCTGCATTTGTGCAGAAATCAGATGAAGACTGACAATGATCTTGCCCAAGGGCATCATGATCTCCCTCATGATGGCAATAAGACATTTTATTGCCCGCAGTCTTTGTGAGTCAAGAGTTTTGGCTGGAACTGGTTTTGGAAGAAAGGGTCAGGATCCACTGATGCTATTCACAATGCACATATGTCAGGTAGACTTCACTTACAATTTAGATCAAGATCATGGAGATTTGCCTCTTCATTACAGAAGACTTTCAGGTAGCCGCTCCTCCATACACTTGACCTGCAGGACCACCTGAACCGCAAAGGGATCTTCTGAAGAGAACGGATAGGCAAGAGATATCCCATTGTCCTGGTTTCAGCTGGGACAGAGTTAATTTTCTTCTTAGTAGGTGGTGCAGGCCTGTGTTTTGGATTTGGTGTGAGAACAATGTTGATAGGACACTGATGTTTTTAGTTGATGCTGGGTAGTATTTATACTAAGTCAAGGACTTCTCAGTTTCTTGGGCCCTGCCAGCTAAAGGGTTGGAGGGACATGGGAAATCAGGAGGGTATGCAGCCAGTACAGGTGACCCGAACTAGTCAAAAAAGTATTCCATACCATATGACGTCATGCTGAGTATATAAACTTAGAGAAGAAGAAGGAAAGGGGGGACATCTGACCTCATGGCATTTGTCTTCCTGAGTAACCGTTATGCATGATGGAGCCCTGCTTTCCTGGGGATGCCCAAACACCTGCCTGTCGATGGAATAGTGAATGAATTTCCTGTTTTGCTTTGCTTGTATGCACAGTTTTTGCTTTGCCTATTAAATTGTACTTACCTCAACCTTCGCATTTTGCATTCCTTTCTGTTTCTCCTCCCCATCCCTCTGGGTGAGGGGGGAGTGAGCAAGAGGCTGCGTGGCGCTTGGTTGCTGGTCAGGATTAAACCATGACACCAATCCACTGCAGTATTGCACCTGTCATCCCACCATGTTCCCGTGATGGCAACTATGTCACAGTTTCCCCACAGCACAACGGCTTCCAGCTCCTCCTGTTTGTTACTCTTGCTGCATGCATTGGTTAGATGCATTTCAGCTGGATTATTGATCCCACCACCTTTTAAGGGGAAGAAGCCCTGATTCCTGTGTGACTGTTCTCAGGCAGTTCTGTGATTTCTAACATGTTAATAATCCTTGTGCCTTTGTACTGTGTGGATCTCCACCCCCTACCTTCACTGAGATGGGACACTGAGGGACCTTGTGAGCACACTGACCATCAAACTTTGCATGCTACCCCCAGGCTTATCTCCAGTGAGTCTGGTTTTACCCCTTTGCCCCTTCAAATCTACTTTAAAGGTCTTTCAGTGAGCCCTGCTAACTCCTGTGCAAAGATCCTTTTCCCCCTTTGAGACAGGTGTACCCCATCTGTTGCCAGCAGGCCTGGTATGGTGGAGATGGACCCACGGTCAAACCCCGCAAAATTCTGCCAGTAACACCAGGCTCGGAGCCAGGTATCGACCTGCTGGAGGAGAACACTGCTTGTGCTCCTGATCCCTTAAGCAGTCATCCCAAGGCCCTGAAGTCTCTCTTGACTGCCCTCAGACTTCTTCTTGCAATTTTGCTGCTGTCCATCTGAAAAGTCAGTAATGGAAAATAACCTGACAGCCGTACCAGGCACGGAAACTTTCTCTTCACACCTTTAACCCGGGCCCAGGGAGGCAGCAGGCTTTCCTAAAGAGTGGGTCCAGTCTGCATGTCGGGCCTTCTGTTCCCCTCAGGAGAGACACTCCTATGACAATGACCCATCCTTTTTTTATTTTTATTTTTTTTTAGTGGAAGCAGTTTTGATGCAAGGCGTAGGGCAACTCAACCTCGACGACACCTCCAAGCCCGATGAGCCATGGTTCTCTTTATAGTTCAGTTCTGACTGCAGAGCCTGGCCCCTGTCATGCACGGGCACCGGGGAAGGTGGGGTGTCACAGAGGAGATGGCCTGCTGCGCTGGGCAGGAACTTGTTGCCATTCCCCCCTCTCCCTGAAGCTGCCACCTTCAGCCAGGTGGAGAGAGGAGAGGGAATCCTCTGTATCCCGTGTCCTGCCTGCCTGTTGGGCCTGTCCCGTGAAGGTAGGGTGCAATTCCCTTAGTTTCTCGCTCCGGCTCCCTGATACTCCTGCACTACTCACCTCCTTCTGGGTCGCTGTCACTGAGCCGAGTTGCTGTACCTGGGTGCACCCCCCACAGGTGTGCCCACTGCTCCCCTCTGGAGCTGGTGTGGAGCTGGGTACAGCCTGCAGCCTGACACCTGGGGGGCACCATGTTCCTGGGCAGCCCTATCAGTCATTGTGGCTGCTCAGCTTAGAGAGGCCATGGCTTTCTGCCAGGTGGATACCACTGCTCCCTTGTCACGCTGGGAGAGCTTCAGCGCCCTTCCTGCATGCTGTTCCATGTGAACTGCCATACCACACCTTTGCTGATATGCCATGTGCTGTTCGTCCCTAGTGTTCTCTAGGGGTTTCTTTTATACGTCGGGGGTGTCTTGGCTGCCAGTGCTCCTGTCCTTGTCCAGAAATTTTCAGTTGCTGTGGCAGGAGCTGCTGGCTCCTGGTGGTGCTCTCTGCTCCCCCTGAGGTTTCCTCAGTTCAGGAACCCCACCCTGCGCATTGTGCTGGGTGCTGGAGTGCTCCGCTGCAGGTCGGACTGGCACCCAAGGCACTCGCCTTCATGACTGGATGTTAATTTTGGTTACACATAAATCACATACATATATCAAGCTTTTATTTTTCCTAAGGTTTTTTATTCTGTAACACCTTTTTTCCAGAAGCGTTATCTGAATGAGTCTTTGGGTGGGGTTCAGTCATGCCTTTCAATATTTCAGAATCACAATAGCTAAGGATCATGTTTAACCATGGACTCTGTTCATATTATATGTATTACACACTTGTGATATCCTCAAGAAACCTTTCAGAATCCTATGTATTTCTAGCCTTGTAAGATGTGATTTATTATGCTACTTACTGAACATTTTATGTGAGGAAAAAAATCTAATTAGTTGGGGTTTTTTATTAATCATGTGGGTAGCTTATTACATTGGGTTATAGTTGTGTTTTGTTGCCTTTCTACTGAGATTCTTAGGGGCTTTCCTTTAAAGATACCTCTGCACTTCTAAAACAATAATAAACTCCATGAGGAACTAGAGATATGGTTTTACATTAGGGACTCCAAGTCTCTCAGTACCTTCCTGAACTGGTTCACAGTTCTGCTAATATCATATCACTACATTTCATATTCGATTTTTGTTGTTGTTGTTTTCTGGCCAAGTTTGTAAACATCACAAAGGCAGACACACAAAACACTGGGGAATAATAAAATGAAATCTTTCTTCATAGGATGGATGGTAAAAAATAACAAATTAAACTAGCAGTAAATTATTCCACTCACACTCCTCCTTGAAGGTACAGAGAAATGCAATAAAGATCGGGTTTTGTATTGAGCTATAAGAAATGCGTACTATGTTCAGAATTTTGGCATATAGGCACAAATGGACACTCATAACATAATCTATACTGTGTTGCCTCTTCAGACTTTATTGACAGGATATAGCTGTGTTTGCTGTTAACAAGAATTTAATAAGGATATAGGTCGTGGTTTATAGCTTTAACTACTAATATTTCATAAAAATCTTGGTTTTGCTTATCCTGTGTCTTGGTTTCAGCTGGAATAGAATTATTTTTCTTCTAAGTAGCTTGTGTACTGTTGTATTTTGGGTTTAGTATGAGAACAACATTATTAACACACTGGTATTTTTATTTGTTAAGTAATGTTTATTCTAAGTCAAGGACTGTTCAGTTTCTTAGGTCCTGCCAGCAAGAAGGCACAAGAAACTGGGATGGGATACAGCCAGGACAGGTGACCCAAACTAACCAAAGGGACATTCCATACCATAGAACATCATGTTAAGTATATAAATTAAGGGGAGTTGGCCGGGGCCTTTCAATCACTGCTCAGGGGCTGGATGGGCTTCAGTCAGTGGGTGGTGAGCATTTGTATTGTGCATCACTTGTATTTTTTCTCCCTTCTCTGGATTTTATTCTTCTCCCTGTCTCCATCCTTTTGTTTATAATTGTTTATGTTGTTTTTTCTGGGTTTTTTGTTATTATTATTACCATCATAGTAATCATCATTATCATTATTATCATTGGGGGATGTGTGTCATAATTTTAGTTTAGTTTAGTTATGAATTTTTTTCTTATCCCAGCCCTGGAGTTTTAAATTCCTTCCCAATCCTCCTCCCCATCCCCTGAAAAGGGTGCAAGGTGCTGTGTGGTACTTGTTTACTGTTTGGCGTTAAACCATGACATTCTATGAACACTGGTTCTAAGTATCACATATCTGAAAGTCAGTACATGACTCAAATTCATTAATATGAGTGTCTTTATTAAATATTAAAGAAAAAAATGTGAAATTTTGGGCCCTGTTAAAATCTACGTCGTCTTCACACACATTTAACACACCCAGGAGCTTAGCCTAGATATAAAAGACTTATGTATCTCCGCCTTGCGGTTCCTACCTTCTGGATAGGAGTCAATCCTGGAGAATAGCTATGTTATATGGGTTTTTTTTCCCATGGAATATTTTTTCCAGAGTCAGTAACTGAATTTTTCATTTTGCTTTTGTTTTTACTCTAAATTTTCTTTTAAGTCATGTGGTAGCAGTACAAAACTACCAAATAACATTCCTGTGCTTTTCTCTCTTTTGTAGTTGTTAGTAGCAAGGGACATCAGTAAAATTTTAGCTGTGACATATTTATGTCAAAATAAACCCCAAAACTGAGAAGAATTTAGTAAGATGGCTAAGGGCATTTCTAGATCAGAGACCACTGGGAAACCTCAGCAGTTATCAAGAAAGTTCACAGCACTGAAATTCATCAACAATACTTCAGCTTAAAACACTATGCAAGATGTACAATCACAATGCACGTTAGGATTCCTTGCTCTCAAACACTGCTTATCTATGACTACAGCACAGGGAACCACCGATTCTGAAATCCAAATTATTTTATGGTTTGTGGTTTTGACCCAGATCTCCCTTGATAATAGTACTGTGCAAAGCACAGCTTTTTGAGATTCCTGGAGAAGGATCATATTGACCAAACTGTGTAGAGCCAACAGGCAGGATAGGCATATAGTATCAAATTACCTCACCGTTGTTGAATTAGATCAGATTCTTAACATTAGTTAAAGTAATTTATAATAGTTTAATAGCTGTAAGTTAATCTATTCAAGGCACATTTTCTGATCTCTTATTTAAAAAAAAACCAACACTTGGGTTGATTTTGGTCATTCCATTTCACATTATAGTTCAACCATGGCTGACTTTAATTAGAAATGTCATACATACAAGACCAGATACATTTTAGTTCTCAAAGAAATTTGTGAACTGGATAAACCTTTTGTTACTTTTACTAGAATGGAAAATAGGAAAGATTTATCTTAAAAATCTAGTTTCCACTCACTGTGTTTCCCTTAGCTTTGCTGAACGCTAGCAAGACATCACTCTAGTTGTAGTACAAACACCAAACACTCCTAGAATGAAGGAGGGATAAATTCTGCTCAAAATTCCTTGAATTTTAGTAAGGTTACAAATTATGGAAGTCTTAGAGAAAATGATTGTATTTCACATACATAACATGAGTTTCATAAGCCCTAGACATTTTTAGTATTTTTTTCTTTAACAAAATAAGGTAAATAGCACGTAAGCCCATTATTTCTGTGACAAGGTCTAAATTTTTCTACCAGGTATCATATTTTTAATTCTAGACATGGAAGCATATTGTATGCAGTAGGTGTGTATGACAGTAAATTATTTAAATTTGTATGACCAATAAAGAGTTTTAAATACGACAATGTCCTTATAAAAGTAACTGAATAAGTGAAACATTGGATTGGGATTCAGCAGGCAGAAGAGTACTGCCTATTCTGTTGTTAGATTGTTAACAAGTCAAGTCTTCCTTTCTTTCTACTTACTTTCCATTGTTCTTTCTTCCTCTTCTTCCTCTCATTCTTGTGACTTATCTATGGGTAAGAGTTACAAGACAAGGTACAATCCCTAACATTAGGGATTGTTATTCTTAATGATACTAATATAACCTGCCATAACTGGCATCAAACATGCTGTTCTTTTTCATTTCATAGACTCTTTCATCTAAAATGTTGGAAATGCTTTCCAAAAATAGATAGAAGTTATGTGTACTACTCAGTAAATCCTACTATAAGGATTTAAATGCCCTGATTCATATATCCTCGGTGAGAAGGCTAGTAAAAATTAAAAATCTTCTTTCAGGAAAACATGTGCTTTAACACTTTATTGTCTTTAACTGTCTCATTTCCTTAAAATTTCATTGTCTATAAAAAAATAGACCAGCAGTGATTGTTAAGTTATGTAGCAAATATTTCTGCTGTCCCTTCATCACTGGCCAATTAATGTTGTGTTCAGTTGTGACCATGAATAGCCACTGGAAGTTGTAATACATTTCTCCTCCAGATTAAAAATACTTTACCATCTCAGTTTATTTTACATCGATGTTCTGAAACCTGTAATCAAGTCAATGGCCAATATTCTATTTGATGAATAAACAGAATATATTGAACAAAGTATCTTTAAATCTGTTGCTTTGAAACACCTTTACAAGGCAATTAGGTGCATTTGTTTATATTATCACTGATTTTTAGAATGTTCATCTTTTCAACAGGAAAACTAGAATTGCATTCAGTGACCGGTTCTAGTCTTATCACCTATGCATACAGGGGTAAACTCACCTCCTTAGCTTGTTCAGTCTGTTAAAAGTATTAAAAAAATCAAAGAACTAATATATGCTAAAATGAAGTAGCTATGTAAAGAGATAACTGATAGCTATATAATAAATTATAATTCTTCAGGGCTATCTTACAGTGATTTGATTATGTAATGGAGCCAGTGATAAAAGAATTAGAATCTCAGTTCACAGCGTGTTTTCCCAGTGTTAGAAATAGAGCAAACTTTCTGATTCCCATCTTTAATCCATGGCAGTTCTACAATATCAATTGGACTCAAATCTGTTATTCAAGGTCTAAATAGAGATATTTGTATATCTGTAGTACTGTGTGAAGACTTAAAATTACACTAGTGCAGGTTCTCTCTAAAGACAGTGTGCTAAAATTAAATTTCATATTAAGGATATCAAACCAAATTACTCTGAATTTCAAACACATGATTCTGAAGACAGAAGGTGACATTTTCGATCACAATTTTAATGGCTGTTAATAAAGTGGTTTCATTTTAAAGGACTAGGTTTTAAAATGTGGATGGAACTTATTAGGAAATGTGCCATAAACACTCGGTGAGGAGGACATGGCAAATGAGTTTAAGAATGCTGGCCTAAACTACATAATATAGTCAAGGTGTTCATACAGAATGCCTAGAATATCTAAAATATTGCAAGTGCTTTTCTCTGATACCTCTGTGTTACACCCCATATCTTTGATTATAGATTTAATATTCTCTTTGCTTTTGAGACAAAAATATAAAGAAACTCCATTTGAAGGGGTGTTTACTATGTAGAATTGAATCCACACTGGATACTTGGTGAACATATTACATTCTTTAACTGGAATACTAATGTAACGTTTTTTCTCAAGATCATAGTTTCCTTTCCATTAATATTATGTCTAAATGTAAAACCATTAATGTGGTATTGAATGTGGGCTTGAAAGGAGATTTAAAAGTACCATAAACAGAGCTTAGTTTCTCCATGCACTCATAACAAAAAAAATAATAATTAAAAAAAAAATTAAAACAAATTGTTTATTCTCATTCCCTATAATTTTTTCTGGTAAAAGTTTAATTTTTTCATCCACAACATAAGCTGAAATGTCTAAGTTTTATATTTTTATTCCAATATAATTATTAGAGGGCTAGGACAGGACATAATAATAGCAGGGCTGGCTTTATATACGGTATAATCTTACAAAATGTACATTTAAAAACCCCATGTCCTTTAGAATTAAAAACCAGTCAGCATCTAAACAATGGCAGTGAAAATCAAGGAAATGTGGTGTCACTCATGCAGTGTCATATTTGTCAATAACTTCATCACATACTACTTTTCCTCACAAACATTTCTTATCAAACTCATTACAGTAGACAGGAATTGCTGTATTAAAACTACACATAGCAGGGACATATTGCATCTGTGAAAAAAAGCAGATGTTATGCCAGAGTATATAGGTGTTAGGTTCTTATATATACAAAAACATACCTTTTTCAAGGAACTACTGAAGTTTTGTGTAGAATATTGGTTTGAGTCTAGTCACCCATTTTCAAGACAGATATATTTGAGACAGAAAAGACACAGAGAATAGTTATGGGAATGTAGAATCTTTTTATGAGAAATGATTGAAAATGCTTCACTTGTTTAGGCTAGCACACTGCAATCTCATGAAGAATATGATTTTGTTCTATAAATATATGGGAGAAGAGCTGAATATAGAACAAAGGAAAATTGTTCTGGGATTGACAGGTGTTTTTGGTACAAAAGCAAATCAGTGTAAAATTGTGCTCAGTACAGGATTCAAAAGTGCTAAACTTCATGGTCTTCTTTTTAGGGACAGTGCTTAATAAATTAAGTGGTCCCTCCAACATGGCTTTCAGGAATTCAATAAAAATTAAAAAGTATAAGAATATTTTTTTCTTAGTTTTGACCTCCATTACCTGAATTTGTGGCCACAGCTTTCTCTTCTAAACAACCTTTTCGCACCAGTTCCTTCTCATCTTGAACGATATCCCCTTCTTTGATTTTTGTCCCTTCTGTACCCTGCATGTATCAAATGCCCATTTTATGCTCTGGTCCCTTCTCTGTATTGATCTACGCATCATGCTTCCTATTGATTTGCCAGTATCCTTCTCCCCTCTCCTCCTACCCATTTTCTGTTTCCTGCTCCTCTGTCTTTCCGGTTCCCTTGCAATGTCTGGTTTGTCAGATCTCTTCAAATTCCACCTGTCCAACTATCAAATTGCAAAATTTCTGTTTAGTCCTTTTTGTTCCCTAATTCCCTTGCAACCAGTCACCACACACGGGTGAAGGATGACCGCTAAGAACACAAGAGAGAATGTCTTTCTATTTTCCATGTGCAAAGTGCCATAAACTGCAAGAAGAACAAATCTCATCCACATCCTTCAGCTCTGAAAAGCCTAATTCAGAAAAATTTTCTAGATTTAGCTACAAAACTTTAAAAGACGACGAACACCTATGAAGTTCTCTTTGTTTCTTTCTGATGTTTGTTTTTGTTTTTGTTTTGGGGGGGGTGTTTGTGGGTTTTTGTTTGTTTTGTTGGTGGGTTTTTGTCAGTTATAGCTTAGGTAGCACTAACACAGAGTTTCACTGGTATAAACATGTTTATCCTTGATCCCATGGCTAAGCACTTGTTGTGGTTTAACCCCAACCGGCAACCAAGCACCACACAACCGCTCGCTCACTCCCCCCACCTAGAGGTGTGGGGAGGAGAATCAGTAAGAAACATAAAACTCAAGAGTTGAGATAAGAATAATCTAATAATTTAAACAGAATAAAAAAGTAAGAACAGCAACAATAACAATAATAACAACAGTTACAATGAAAAGGTGGGGAAAAGGATAACATCCAAGAGAAAAGGGAGAAAGGAAAACAAATGATGCACAATACACCCACTGACCAATGCCCAGCCAGTCCCCAAGTAACAACCCCCCCTCCCCCAGCTAACCCCCCAAGTTTGACATACCAAGCATGACATCCCATGGTATGGAATACCTCTTTGGCTGGTTCAGATCAGCTGACCTGGCTGTGTCCCTTCCCAGTCTCTTGTGCCCCTCCAGCCCTCTCGGTGGCAAGTCTCAGCAAACCAAAAAATCCTTGACTTAGCATAAACATTACCCAGCAACAACTAAAACCATCAGTGCATTGTCAACATTGTTCTCACGTCAGAGCCAAAACACGGCACTGTACTAGCTACTAAGAAGAAAGTTAACTCCATCCCAGTTGAAACCAGGATACCCCTGCACATGTTTTTTCCCCTTCCTCTTGTTCTGGATGTAGCAAAATCATTTTAAAGTAACTTTTGTAAAATTAGCCTTTGGCTAGACATCTAAACTGGAAAATATGTCTGAGCAGGTGCAATCTGGTACATGCGTTGGTGTTTTTAGTGAAGTATACAAGCTCAGGAAGTTTCAGGAAATCTGAAGTAGAAGCACTGTTACCAGAAATTTGTATAGCAACAACAACAATTATAACAGTAATATCACATATAGCCTGCTTCAAGTGATGAATACATTTTAAATGGCTCTCAAAACTATAAAGCTATATCAAGTGTCAGCAGTGCTTGCATAGTTTTTGTTCTTGTTTTGGGTTGTTTTTTTTCTAGTGGATGTTGCTAACATAGGTCAACAGTTTAGAATAAAAGATTTTCTTTCAAAACCTGTGAGAGGGGAAAGTGTTAAAGTACATCAACCATTACCAAAAGTCAATTTATTGAATGAATGCAGTGTAGATGAACACAAGATATATGTACTGTATGGCACTAAAATGTGAGTCACAGTACATAATATTACTTCCATTTATCATTTTTTATAGTGAAGGAAAATCTTAATTTACACAACATTTTAGTGGAAGAAAAGAAGGTAGATCAATAATCAATTCATCTTTGAAAGAACGTTAATGCTAATTATATATAAATTCACTCCAATAATTGAGCAGTCACACATACTTTACTTTGACAGTTAGAGTATATGAGAATAATAAGAATTTAACAGCAGCTTTTTAAGTGAAAAATACTTTAATCATTCTAACAGACACAAAACTCTGCCTTAAAATGGCAATTCTAGTCTTGACCTAAGCAGGAAGATACAAGTCACATTGATTATGTGGAAACCTATAGGAAGCAACAGTAATTACACTGATTTGCATACCTAAATTAACATGATTGTTTTTAAATACTAATGGTTTAAAATCCCAAGCGAGTTTTGGACTGTAATTGTACTAAGAGTGGGTTACAGGAAAAGGCAACAGTTCAGCTTCCCCAGTGAGCCATCTTACTAAGGTTATAATTTTAATTTTGCACTTACTTGCTGTTTAAAGGATATGCCACACAAGTGTCATTGTATATTTGTTGTTCTCTGAGGAGTAAGGAGGTTTTATATCACTGGAAAGACTATCTAAATCTTTTCTTACCAGATTCCTAAAACACAAGGTTTTATGTTTACAAGGAGTGCACACTGGATTTGAATGTATTCTTTGAGTGGTTGAGAGATTTTGACAAGAAGTGTTTGGAATCTGTGGGATGCTATTGGTTGGAGTTACCCCACCTAATTTCAGACATATGCATTTGATCTACCTCCCTTCAGCTTCCTTTGTAGTTAGTACAGAGACATAAAGTGGGATAGAGATTTCATACCATTTGGCAAAAAATATTTACCAAATACTTCAGGTGTGTCTGTCTTTATCCATTAAGAGAATCTCAAGGGGTTTGTTCAGATGAAGAAATCTGAACAAATCCCTTGGATTAATCCTACCCTATATTCCCAAACACTGTCTATCATATTTGAATGCTATGTGTTCTGTGCTTCCTTTCTTAGCAAATCTTGTCTGGAGTCTGAAGCTGAGTGAATGTAGAGGAAATACAGATGTGTGTGTACATGCCTATTAGCAGGCAGTATAGAGGCAGATGGCACTTGAGTACTCCACATGATAAATGCTACAGCTTCTACACACTGCTACACAGATCCAGTCTATATATACAACAGATTGGCTACAGTCATTAGTGTCTGATGTTAGTGGTCTGCTCATGGGTGTCAATGTCTGCATTTCACTGAATATTTGTCCTTAGCCAAGAAAAGATGGGAAATTCTTTGAGATTGCTACATCTTTTTAACTGAAGAAACAAATACATTTAGTTCTATAAAACAACACACACAGCTTTGACAAATATTACAGGAATTTTAAAATATTTTTTATTAAAGTGTTAGATATGACAATGGGTCCAATGAAAAATCTCCCAAATCACTGTCAAAAAGACACTTTAAGTTATCACAAATCATGATAATAAGATGCCAGTGGTTATTACAATAGTAGCATAAAATATTAGGAGAGTAATTACAAAACTATCCTTATGATGGTACAGAGTCTGTACAAACTGGAAGTATTAGATTTTGATGGAAAAATTTCAGAGGCTATTTGGTATCTAAACCCATGATTAAGTAGACAAAATTTATCAGGAAATTGCAGATAAAAAGCCCTCTACATTTTGGTCTCTAAACCTGTTTGCTCAGTCCCTCATTAAATTTGCACAAAACAGATTAGTTTTTTTTCTTCAGCCACCCTCATCTTTATTCATCAATGCAGATACCTTTTTTATTATTAAAAATTCTGTGACATATTAAAAAGTACTTCCAATGTAATGAATATTTACGGCTATCTCCAAACTGCTTTATGTCTTCCATCTTATTTTCTCCTTAAGAACGGATGTATAGGCTTTTACATATCCACAGAGGAATTCAGAGCAGTTTGCTACCTCTCCATGCATATTGTGCTCAGCATTGCAGGTTTTTTTCTGCCTTCTCCAAGTTTGTAGAACATCTTAGAGTAAAATTTAATTATATTAAAATACTTTAAAGAAATAGGATATCTGCTCTTATAGTTGGGAAAAGATGATTTATTCTACTTCTCTGTTAAGAGTGTAGGGGAACTATATGTTTAAAGGAGTCTATAGAACCATTAAGAAAATGGGACATGTTTTGCTGTCCCAGGAAGTGTATGGGATGAACTGTTTAGTAGAAATCATTAATGAGGTTTTATTTTAGTTTTGTTTTACTTCAATTCATTGCTATGTTATGCTAATTCCAAGCACTTTTTATACTCATACAATGTTCTAAAAAGCCCTGAATGCTGTATCCACGATTTGCTTTTCATGAAGCCTGAGTGTCTCAGAGTACAATATTACAGTACAGTGCAATGGGATTCCGTGATTATTTAGTACGTCTTGCTGACAGCAAAGGCAAAATCTTAATATATCAATGGCTTAAATAGTATTATTAGTGAAACAGTAACAAAAAACAATACTTAAAACCATCAAAAGCCTCAAAAGTTATTTCATTTATAGTGGTGGTTTATTTTTATATTTTGAAACAATTCATGGCACAAAAAAGATCTTAGGAATGCTCAAAAGAAAAATTATTAAAAAGCATCATTTCCCCATATTAACACTCATAGGTCCTTATCCAAGGCTATATTCTAGGTAGAAATTGTATGGACAGATTGAGGCTAAAGACTATAACTCTTCTACATTGTCTTTTACTGGCATGAGTGATGGAAGAGGATCTACTGAGATAAGTCTTATTTCTGACTGCTGACATAAGATTCTGTTCACGAGGAGTCAGAGTCACCTGAGGCTCATCAAGGTCCCAGTCATATGAACTACAGAGACAGACAGCAAGATCCTCTTGGCCAGTGCAGCTCCACTGAACATGATCGTAACATCAGTATTCAGTTAAGTACAGGCACACTCAAGTTTAGTGTCTCAGTAGTCTGCAAGGCAGTTTATCATTCTTCTAAAAAGAAGGCATTAGTACATGAAATATGTCTTTATAATGTGTTCATCTTTATTTGAAAAGTGAGCATGAAAGTCATTTACATCCAGAGTATTTAACAGAAATTTTTCTTGATGTGCTCTAATAGAATTGCACTGGCGTTGTTAGAGTGAAGACGACTTTGTGTGACAAAGTGACTTTCCTAGAAAAAGATTAAGTGCCACATATCTCAGTCTTCCTTCCAATTCCTTGCGTTAATTAGTTCATTATAGTTTGACCATTACTGACTAGAGTATTTCTAAATAGTTGTTAGCTGTCACTTTTAGTTTGATTTTTTGTAGGAACCTTTCATGTTGAAGTATGTATTCATACTGAATATATTCATCATAAATACCATGCATATGTATTTAAGATTATAGTTTGATTCTCAGTGTTTAGAAGGATTTAACTTAAATAAGACAGTCATTTTATCTTTATACTACATAAGATGGTTTTGGAAAACTTGAAAACCACTTTGCAATTTAGTATCGGAAGTTCTTCACAAAGCAAATTGGAGCTCCATTCTGTGCTTGATGCAGTTGTCCTGGTTTCAACTGGGATGGAGTTAACTTTCTTCTTAGTAGCTAGTACAGTGCCGTGTTTTGGCTCTGACGTGAGAACAATGTTGACAATGCACTGATGGTTTTAGTTGTTGCTGGGTAATGTTTATGCTAAGTCAAGGATTTTTTGGTTTGCTGAGACTTGCCACCGAGAGGGCTGGAGGGGCACAAGAGACTGGGAAGGGACACAGCCAGGTCAGCTGATCTGAACCAGCCAAAGAGGTATTCCATACCATGGGATGTCATGCTTGGTATGTAAATTTGGGGGGTTAGCTGGGGGAGGGGGGGTTGTTACTTGGGGACTGGCTGGGCATTGATCAGTGGGTGGTGAGTAGTTGTATTGTGCATCATTTGTTTTCCTTTCTCCCTTTTCTCTTGGATGTTATCCTTTTCCCCACCTTCCCATTTTAACTGTTATTGTTGTTGTTGTTATTATGATTATTACTGTTATTATTGTTGTTCTTACCTTTTTATTCTGTTTAAATTATTAAATTGTTCTTATCTCAACCCTTGACTTTTGCATTCCTTTCCAATTCTCCTCCCCACACTTCTGAGTCGGGGTGGAGTGATGTGCACCAAGCTGTGCGGTGCTTGGTTGCCGGCTGGGGTTAAACCACGACAGCAATACAGAGGATTTTTGCCATATGTTTTAGTAGAGTAGGAAAAGTCCCCAGTTCTTAGGTTTTAAATCATATTAAAATTATTATAGAAATGTTAAATATTTCTGGATCCTGTTTTTAAACAATTTTATAATATTTCATTGCCAAAAGCATGCTATTTTAATAGCATGTATTTCACAAAAAGAAGTTTCCTTTTCCTCTCCATATAATTTCCTAGGTTGACTTCATCTTTCAAACATTCAGCTGACAAAACTGTTGATGATTTTGTAAAGGAAAGAAAATCAAGGTGATGGATTAAAAAATCCTTCAAAGTTAAAGACAAAGATTACAAATAACGCTCGCCTTTGATGAAGACATCACATGAAACTAAAAACATGGTCAGTCCAAAGACAGGAAGCTTTCAAGTATAAAATGTTTAGAGTACTCCAAAGGAAAAGTTTCTTGAATCTGCAGAGAAATATTGCAGCAAAGTGGAACTCCCATAATATTTTTCAGCTAGAATCTCTTCCTGAACTGACTTCCAGACTTCTAAAATTGTCATGAATCAGAGAAATTATCTGTAAGTAGGATATATTTGGAACTGGAAGTTGAAGCCAAGACTTGGATAAGTTCTTAAATTATACGACCTGTTTGCTCCTCTCCAGTTATTTTTGCATGTTTCCTGTAATCCATTGTAGGTCAAACTACAGCTAAGCCTTTATGTTTTGAAAAGCCACTTGATTTCTTTGTTATGATTAAAAATATTTCAATAATCTTCCTAGTAGTAGAAATAATAAGAATACTGCAAAATACATCAAACATATAATGGTAAAGAAAAAGCTTATTCCTGGTTTACTTAACTATTTTTTCAACGTCCTGTGATAAATGCATTTAATGCTTCAGTGAAATTTCCTGAAAAAAAAATAATACAAAAATTAAAAGAGGATCAAAAGGAATACATTGCTATGTGCTTTTCTTGACCTCCATGATAATTATGAAAGAAAGAAGGAATAAATCAATTCACTATACCTGATTAATAAACTTCTAACAGAGAGAATTTATGTCATTTTTAAACAAATTTTATTACACTTAGATTTCTACAACATAATAGGATAGTAGATAAATTACAAGAATATAATATACTTTCTTCAGTTCTAAACCCTACTTTAGGCCAAGTAAACATCTTTGAATTTAGTAATTTGCATATTTCAAACACTGACTTAATTTGAAAGATGTTACAATTGAGCAGAACAATGAACTACTAATTATGGCTTATTCTTTTCTTTCCTTTTTGTCTTTTGTTCAATCATCTACCCTCTTTCTATGGACTGCAGTACATTGTATCAAATTGTATCCTGCTAGTGACAACAGACTAATCATTTTAATTCCTCTCTTTGGCTAATAACCCCTTGATTCATAGACATCTGCTATAGATTGTTCTCTATTTCTTCTTTCTCAAAAAGATTTTTCTTAATTTCTTCCATAGCTGGAGAGCTTCCTCTGCCCCATTTGTTCTGAGTTTGAATTTCATGTCATGTCTGTCTCAGAGTAAATGTCCTCTGTGTTGCTGATAACAGCTGAGCAAAACTTTATGGATTCTTTTAATGTATCTTTATTTCTCTTATTTCTTGCTCATTGCTGGTTTTGCTTTTTAAAACAATTTTGTAGATTTTCAATCAACATCCAACTGTAGCAGCCAGTGCAAAGGAAAGGATTTCCATTGCTGACATTGATATTTATCACTTATTATATATCACTTATGTAAGGAGTGATTCAGACCAGTCTTATAACCTGAAACCATATGAATTTCTCGAAGAAATAAGGAAATGTACAACTGACTAATGCTTTCACATACTAATATCTTACTATAGGAACAGTTGCAAAGTCCAGTAAAAATATAACTTAAACAGATTAGGGTAATTTTCCTTAACAATGAACCAAGGTAGTAAATGAACTGTAGCATCTAGAAAAAAATGTGTGTGATGTCTATATTATTACAAAGTATCAACTGGAAGCCAGTAGAGGCAATTTCACAAGATGTTTCTTTATAAATCCTGATTACAATAATCTGATAAATTACAGAAGCATTCACAACCTGTTCCCTGCAAAATGTATTTTTGAGAAGAAGAATCCTTCAGCTGTATTTTGTAAAAGTGTATGGGATGCTAGGAATTTTGTTTTCAAGCATTTAAAGATTTATCTTTTTACTAATTAAGTTAAAAGGAAAATGAGGCTCTTTTCAGGCAGTTTTAGATTCTACTTTTTGTAGGTGAAAATGTGTAAGTTGCAGATTTTTGTTGGGGCAATCTGCATGAGAAAAAATAAAGTAAATGTGTGATTGAAACTTACTAAAAATATTCTGTAGTATTTGCATCAAAGAGAAGACAAAACATAGAAAATACCTTCTAGGCCTCTTTAGATTGTTATTGTAGTCCAGAGTGTTCTCCTAAATTTTTAACTTAAAAGAATGGATATGATTATTTGTTCGCTTACGAAAGTACATTAAAACATAAAGAGATGTGCTATTGATGCTCTCGGTGGGAATCCATCTCCTCCTAACATTTCACTTATCTAAAAAAAAAAAAAAAAAAAAAAAGGGATTCCAAAGCCCAAGCTTAAAAGCAGACAGTACTTATTTGCACTAAGAAAAATTACTCTCCCCACCACTGGACAGTAATAAGGGCCAGCAAGGCAAAGCAATCTCAAGGTTACTCTTTCTCCAGAGCCTTAATTTACAAGGTAGACATGCACTGCTTCTCCAGACCACCAGACAGGGAAAAGAGCTTGATTTTTTAATGAAAGTGCAACATTTCTGTACAGCTATTCTTTTACTGTCAAAGTCACTGTCAGCAAGATAAACGCTCACAGAAGCATTGCTAATGTGACAAGACTGTAAAATCCATCAATATACAGTCCACACTAGCATTACCTATGACAGTTTTCCCACTGGAACTCCACAGTGATATAAATTTTATTTTTAACATAGTGATCATAAGCGAGAAAGTATTCTGTGATGAAAATCTTACTGATTCATTTGAATTCAGAGCCCTATAATACAGATGGCCAACTCTTAATTTTATCTGTAATATATCCCCTTCTTTTGCTTGTAAATCTTAACAGGTTCAGACCAAATGAAAAGAGTTCCACATAAATTGGAAGGTTTTCTTTACTTTTGGACCAGATGCTGAAGCATTTTTAGTGGAGCATCATTGCTATACAACATCTGAGTAGCAGAGCCATTGAGAGGGAGGCCTTCCTTATCTATTATGAATAATGCCTACAAGGCTGTGTGGGTTTTTTTCTTTTTTTTCTGTTTGTTTTTTTTTTTTTTTTTCATTTACAAGTATATATCTATGTTATGTGTTCTAATTAAAGTGTTCTAGTAATGTCATAAGATTAGATATAACAAAATTCTTATTTTATTATGGGCAGCTATACAAACCACAAAATATCATAACTGGTACAGTGTATATATTCAGTGAAATATAAGGAGGTCTTAAATCCAGGAGATATTATAAAGTGACATAAAAACCAGAACAAAGTAAACATGAACTAAACAGAGCAATATATATTAAAGCAGTGATAATGTCTTCTTACCAGACTGCTGGTACAGACTGCACATGGAAGCAAACTCTTATAATAACGTAATAAGTAGGCCTTCATATTTTTTATGCCGTTTTTCACAAGAATCTGACAATGTTTTCCCTATTCCTATAAGCAGATTAAGTTCTGAATTTGGTCATAAAGGAAATATGCCCAACTATCAAAACCAACAGACTACATTTACAGTATGCAGCACAAAATGCTATTAGTTAATCCATGATATTTCCTCCTTCCCAATTACAATAGTCTCAGGAGAAAATAATTACATATGATGCTAACTACTTTCTGCTTCCTTGGACAAAATTAACCATTTAAAAACATGTATTTGAGGATTATTTCTGCTTGACAGAAAAATAATCAAATAATAATGCTGTTAATAAATAAAATCCGGGCTGAAATTTCTAATGCAAAATATTCTTTGAGATTCATGAGTAGCCTAGGAGTTTGTAATAGAGAAGTGTCAACATAATAAGGATTATTTCAAAATTATTTTTAAAAATACTATAGCTATGATTTAGGGTCACTTTTAGTTAGGACAGATAAAATCCTAATTATAGCATAGAAAATTGGAAGCAATCAAATAAATATATATGTCACTTTTAATGGAGAGAAGTTTGGTTATTTATTTCTTTTCCTATTTTTTTTCCGTGCTTCACCTAAGAAGATAAGATTGAGAATTTGCACCTACTCAGTACAAATCTGTGTCATTATACAGAATATCTCTCTAAATGCAGCTGAAACAAATGGTAGCAGGCTGTAGTCTGCTCAGAAATTTCATTTGATTTCCAGTGACTTCCCCTACCTTTTCTAAAATTGTCTTTCTCTCATACAGATGGACAGCTGCAGAAGAATGACACAACCGTCATTAAGCTTGCATTCAGCTGAAAAGAAACCCTTTCTTTCAGAAAGTGTATTTAATGATGAGCTTTAACATTATCACTCTCCTGAGTTATGGCTTTGCAGTCTCCTGTTATGCTGCTTCTAACTATTGAAAAACATAATGCAACTAAACGCTCCTTCCCTCCAATTAGCCTGACACAAAGGCCTGTTTAATGGCAGTCTTTACTGTTTTATTGTGAAAACAAATTAATTTGTACCTATCTATAAACATATTAAACAGTAACTTAATGATCAAATTTAAGAAGTGCCCACATCTTGACCTGAAACGATTTTTAAAACTGGCCTAGAAGCACTCTGTGACACAGATTGCATCTCTAGTTGTGCTTAAAAACCTTTGGAAAGACTCCAGCAGTGCAGAAGAAGTTAATCCTCATATTTCAAAATAAATATGAGATGACTTAAGCAACATTTAAGCTAGTTAGCATGACACAAATCCTGGACAAAGTTGATAAGGAACATAATTGGTAAAGTATTAAAAGATTGTAACTTAATTAATGGTAATGAAAATAGCTTTATGGAAATTAGATCTTTTAAGACAAAACTCATACATTATTTTATGAGATTATAACTTGGTTACCATGGAAACCTAGTAAACTTAAGACTCCTGAAAGAAAATTCACTTCATGCTGCATGATGTGATTAGAAGTTAGACTGTACAAAGCCAAAGTATTTTGTGTTCAGAGGTGGTCAGCTAATCACAGAAATAAAACTAAAAGAGAAATTTCTTCACTAGTAAATTTTATATTGTTTTGGTTCATTTCCATATAAAAATATGATTGTCGTCTTTATTACAATGTATTAGGCAAAATGATTTATGTGGTTCACCGTATTTACTTAACTAACAGAACATTAACTATCATCTCCAGGTTCCCACTCACATAATTATAGTCAAAATTACTTTGTTCTAGCACAGAAATTTCATTGAATGAGATCTAAAGACTAGAAGACAGGACAAAATTAATTCAAAGTCCACCTTTTCAGCTAAAGTAATTATCTGCTGTAGCAACTACCGCGGTCGGGGATATCATGCCATTTTAGTCTATTCTAAAAACTTTCAAAGCAGCTATTTCATGCAAGAATTGCTGGTGAGCATTATACTGTTTCACCTACCTAACACAAAATATAAGAAATTATCAATATGAGGTACCATACATGTTAAATATTATAGAGTCATAAAGGTTGCATTTTTCCTTTTTGTTCTTTGTCCTTGTTAAAAAAGAAAAAAAGAAACTTCTTGATTTTCTTGTCTTATGTTCTCTTTTATGTCACCCTGTTGCTTTGTCTTCATTTTTTACAGCTTGGAAAGTTAAAAGAAAAAAAACCCAAAAAACAACCCTCTGGCTTTTTACCTCTCTTTCCAAATGTGGCCATAAATAAGTATCATTTCACTAACCTTGTGACCATTAAAAACTCCATCAAAGTATTCAAAGGAATAGCAATGTTAGCACTCTGGTGTTCTGTTTAGATACCAATTCAAGCAATTACATTATGCTTACTTACATGTCCCCCAGTTTTTCATTTGAAATAGTACGTTCTTCAGTTCCTGTGCTAAACAATATCCTGATTATGAAAACACTGGTTCATGTCAGCAATGCAATGATCTTGGTGGAACTGCCCGTATGTTTGTAAGTGGATTACTGACTTGTTCTCTGTCTCTTTCCCAAGTTCAGTGGTACTTTGGGTTGAGATGCAGGGCTGATATCAGTAGCTACACCTGACAGATCATAGCAAGGAATAATGTTTCTGCTGTTGCTGTGGAAGGTGTCAGGAATATCAGGTCATGTGGAAAATTTAGATGATTACTCTTGTAAGCCACAGAGAGGAAGAAGCTCTACCACAGGAATGAAGTTAAATGTCCAAGAATGCATTAATTAAAGGTGGCAACTTTATTAGTGGATTTCTGAGCATAGGCCCTGCCTAAATTTGCCCTAGCAATTAAAAGATGCACAACATGTAAGATGATTTCTTTTCAATCCTCATTTTCTCAATAGCTACTTTGAGGCTCTGTATTCTTAAATTCTTGGGTTCCATCTGTTAGAAAAACACAGCAAAAGCACAGGCTAGTATTAGAAAATAGTTTAAAAGAACTGTATTTATGAAGCATTTATTTGTTTGGACATGTTTATCTATTTGTACTTATTTTCTCTTACAAATAAAGTACAAAGTGAACCATTTGATTCTTGTTTTTCTAATAGAAAGCTAAAAATCTCACAATGTTTAGGGAATCAGACATTCACAGAGGCAAGAAATGTAGGCAATTTCTTGAAAATTATGCAAAAGTCAGCTATATACCATAATTTTGAAAGTACTTCCTTTCCTTTATTATGTTTTCCTCACATTGGATACAGAATAAATATTTTTAATTAAACAAAAGATACTGAGAAACATTAGTTTAAAAAAAAGAACATCATCTCTTTTTTTTTTTTTTTACAGTGAATTTGACGGCTACCTTGTTTCTCTAACTACATTGACTGTTCTTACATTTATAAAACTGGATTTACCATAATGGTAGATTTGAACTCTTATTAGACACTAGGACTGTAAGAATGGATCCCACCCTAAAACCAGTAATATTCTTGAGGGCAGTTCTGTGATACCACTACCCTCAAAATGCTTCTCAGTTTTACAATTTTCTTTAACAATTTCACTGCTAAAGAAAAGTTACAGTTATATAAAGAAAAGTTGCAGTATCATTTGGTGTTACTCAAGCCTTAGCAGACAACATTAAGGACTTTAAAAATTAAAACATCAGTTACAGAGATATGGGCTGTCTGGAGTATGCCGATCCGGTGCAAATACTGCACGTTGTTAAGCTCCAATAGTGTATACCATTGAAAAATAATGACTAAATAATGATTATAATTAAAAAATAAATTTTAAATGTTATAATACGGATTATATTATAGTGAATTTAATTATAGTTCACTTTATAAATAAAATAATTAATTTAATAATGAATTATGATAAAATACTAATAAAATAGATAGTGGGTAAATAACTACTCTGTTGTACAATGTGTCTGGGTTTTGACAACATAAACTAAGATGTACAAAGCGAGGTAATGAAGTGGAGGAAAGAACATTTTATCCCCGTTGTTCACACACACACAGCAAACAGTTGTTGCTTCCTATGAAAACTTCCCATAACAGTGCTACTGGGGTTTACAGGCGTATGACCATGAGAAAAACGGTATGAAAATCATGGCATGAGAAAACTGAAGGAGGAATATTTAAAAGACTTTGGGAAATACCGCCTCAGCAGCTTCAGAGAAAAGTTATAATAATGCTAAGTGCTTGCTATTTGCAGCTCTAAGGTACCCAAATTACTGCAGCACCAGTACTAGAGGTACCAAATGGGGTAATAAAATTATGGAAGAAGGTCAGGGATTTAACAGAAACCATGGCTGTATAGACCAGGGGTCCTCAAACTACGGCCCGCGGGCCGGATACTGCCCCCCAGGGTCCGGCCCCCAGTATTTACAGAACCCCCCTGCCTCACCCCACCCCCCACCCCTCCCCCCCCGGGGGCTGGGGGGGAAACCAAGCAGCCGTAGATGACTGCCTGCCACTTCATCTGCGTGCTGGCTCCCTGTTTAAAAAGTTTGAGGACCCCTGGTATAGACCATGACATAGTGGGAGCTCAAGACCCTGAGGGACATGGAGTAGGCAAGAGTAGAGCTGTTTTCCCCCTGGCTGACAGGGTATAAAGGGCTCTAGCTGGCCGCCTAGGGGGAGAGGGGACACTGCCTGGTTAGCCCGTGGATTGGGCTCTGGCTGATCACCCACGAGAGGGCTCTGGCTGGCTGGCCAGTGGAGAGAGGACTCCGGCCAGTCATCTGGGGGATTCGGGCCCTGTTTGAATGGCAAGGGATTTGGGTCCTGGCCTGTCAGCCAGGTAAAAGGGGCTCTGGCTTGGCATCCAGGGGAAATTGGCCTTGGCTGGCCTGATGGGGAAAAAAAGCTCTGGCTTGGCAGCCAGAGGAAAAAGGGCTCTGGCTGGTCAGCTGGCAAGGAGGGCTCTGTCTGGCTGGCCAGTAGTGAGAGGGCCCTGCTTGCTGGCTGGACGAATTTGGCCCTTGCTCGCCAATGAGGGAACTGGGCCCTGGCTAGCTGGCAAAGGGAAAAGAAAACTGGCTGGCTGGCTGGGGATAAAAGGACACTGGCTTGTTGGCCAGAGGAAATCGGTCTCTGGCTGGCTGGCAGATCTGGGTCCTGGCTAGGTGGCTGCGTAAAGAGGGCTCAGAGCGCAAAGCCAGGGGAAAGAGGGATCAGGCCGGCTGGTCAAAGGAAAGAGGGCTCAGGTGGGCCAGCTGGGGTAAAGAAGGCTATTGCTGGCTGGCCAGCAGAAATGAGTTCTGGCTGACTGGCCATCTCGGTGAAAGAAGGCTCTGCCTAGCCAGCTACAGAACAAGTGCTCTGGCTGGCTGGGGTGTTGGGCCCTGGCTGGCCAGCCAGAGAAAGAGGTTCTGGCTGGCCATCAGGGTTAGAGGTTGTGGCTGACCAGCTGGGAAGAGAGGGTTTATCTCACCAGCTGGGCAGATTGACTCTGGCTCATCTCTGGCAGAACATCAGGTGTCATGTTAATCAGTTCTGTCTAACCAACCAGACATACATGCTCTGGCTAGCCAGCTGCAGGAATGACTGGCTAGTGAAATGGGGAGAGGCTGTCCAGCCATCAAAACAGGTTCCAGCTCACTGTCCACAGGGAACAGCTCTGGGTGTCCATGCCCAAATGTTTGCTGTTGGGCAGCTGCAGGGCAACGTCTGTGAGGAGAGGCTAGGGCTGCCCCATGTTGGAAATGAACAGTCACCACCTGCTCCAGCAGACCCACCACAGGACACAGCTGAGCCTCTCAGCCAAGTTGGTAGGGCCTTGGGGAAAATCTGTGTAAGAAAGGGTGAAAAGGTGTGAGAAGTGAGGGAAGGAGTATGAGAAACAGCCCAGCAAGCAATGAGGTGAGAGGAGGAAGGGGAGGAGGTGCTGCAGCTGCTGGAGCAGAGCTTTCTTCACAGCCCCTGGAGAGACTGTGGTGGAGTGGGTAATTCCCTGAAGCCACTGGTGAGACCATAGTGGAGCAGATATCCACACCGCACTCATGGAGGACTCCATGCCAAAGCAGGATATGCCCTGATGGAACTGCAGCCTGTGGGAAGGACCCACACTGGAGCAGGTTCATCTTTAAGGAGTGCAGCATTTTGAAAGCCTATGTTGCTGTAGGGGAAATGTGTGAGGAAGAAGATGAAGCACAGAGCAGCTGTTATGGACCAACCACAACTCCCCCATTCCTCATGCCCCTGCACTGCTTGCACAATGAAGGAGTGGAGTGTAGACAGCAAAGAATCAGGGGAAGGAAAAATGTCTTTTGGCTTTTATCTTTGTTTTTCACCATTCAAACCTAGTATAATTTGCAATAGATTCAGTTAGTGTTTCCCAAGTAGAGTCTGTTTTGTCCCTGATGGTAAAGTAATCTCCCTGTGTTTATACTGACCCATGAGCTGCTTCATCCTATTTTCTCTCTGTGTCCTGCCTGAGGGGAAAATGAGGGAGCAGCTGAGTGGGTGTCTGGCAGCCAGCCAAAGTCAACCCTCCACAAGGCTTCAGGGAAAGGAAAACATGAACTAAGTCCTAGAGACAGAAAACACAGTTCTCTCACCAGCTGAATTCTCACTAATCAGTCCTCCAAGATCTCACTGCTTTCTAGAGATTGAAACAGAAAATGTCCAGTTCCTCTTTAAACTAGATCTCCAAAGGAAAAACATTCCTTTTCAGTTTTTGAGGAAAAAGCTACATTTTTAGGAGAGGCCTACAACAAAATGAAGTAGAAAATTTAGTTCTCTGTTGATTAGTCCACTCTATGAGAAGAAAGCAGCTTTCTTGCATTCCATGGTATTTATTCTGTTTAACTGTCCCCACACTTAGGGTCCTAATTGTGTTTTAGAAGCCACATTGATGGGAGTAAATAACAGTATTAAGTTCCCCAGATGAATGAGACACATAGTGTGAACACTTTGTAATTAATAAATCCAGAATTAGTTTTTAAAATGGGCACCAAGAGGTGAGCTAGCTAAAGAAAATTATATAACACAACCTAATTTTTCCTTCTAGTTAAAAAGTAGTATTTTCCTTTTTTTTTTTTAATAATAATCTGATTAAAAAATCTGCTTATTTATCTGCCTGTGTTTTCATATGGTAACATAGACTTGAAATTCCATGTATTTAAGCAAAACTGTCCAAATCACAATCTGAGGATTTAAACAGGACACAAGACAATTCTTTTCTGATGTATTGTAAGATTAAATTCACCTATGTCTTGCTGTAATACATTGATACTTTATAATTTGGGATGAAGCGATATATTAAATCTTTTTTATCTATCATTTCTACATGATGATTAGTCATCATAGATCAGAAATTCTTGTTATTAGTTTCAATGCATTAATGCATGCTCTTGTACTTTACACTTCATTCCATTGCTGTGACTCCAGGATTCAAGGTCATTCCTACCTTCCTGTACTTTGATCCTGCTGTGTATTGATGATGTTTCCTGTTGGCACATTTTACCACTCTGTGTGCTGGGGCATGGGGGCAAGGTAGACACAGAACACACACCCCCACTGCACATACGAATCTTTTAGATCAAGGACAGTAATGAAAATATCACATAAGTCATTGCAGGTTTTTGGGATATTGTACTAATAATCTGCATTTTCTATGACAGTTCTTCTATCAACTATGGCACATTTTGCTAGCAGCTTGTCCCACTTCCTATCAATTTCTGTTTTCTCCCATTTGTCTAATAATATAGTATGGTGCATAATATTATATGAATTATTGGCATCCAGACTGGTTAGATAAACAGAACTTTCTATTCCTAGAAAAAGAGCTATTGAAAAAAAGATTTTGCAACGGTCTGGCATGCTAACTTTTAAACTTTTTCAAAATTTTGTGGCATTTTTTCATATTTTCCTATGATTTTCCTTAATTTTTCTGATTTTTTTTCCTGTCTGAATTTGTTCGAAATCTCACACATGTGTAAGGTTAAGTTAATGTGGCTTAAGGTTCTTCCCCATCCTCAGTTCTAAGCTTCTTTCCTTTCCAAAAACCAAAGAAATTAACTTTGCAATGTTATGCCTCAGTGCTTCTTTTGTTGCATTACATGTTTGCTCAGCATGTCAAAATTCAGTTGTTTGAGTTTTGTTTCCAATTTAAATGTGTTAACTTTGGGCATTCATTTAGTATCTGTGCCAAGGCTTGTTATCTTTAATACTTTCCAACCTCACAGGTAGAAGGTCTGTAGCATTTGTTTTTTACATTATTTTTATTTGATAATAAATAAATTTGCCCTTTTTGGTTTACAATATTTTTCCATTATGTTACACAGTTTTGTGTTTGGGTTTTGTTTTTGGTTTTTTTTTGTTGTTGTTGTTGTTGTTTGGGGTTTTTTTTGTTTTTCATTTCTACAAAAGATTTTTTAAGTAATCAGGGACCCAGAATACAAAAAACAATCCCTACTATTTCTGATTATTTTATTAAAGAAGGCAGCAATATAAAATGCCTGTGGTTTCCTAAGTAACAGGAATGAATACTTAAACACATTTTTTATCCAAAGGTATCTTTCTATATTGCATCTTCTAAGTGATATTTTGCAAAGCTGGACATATAGCACACTGTTCAATAAGAAGTCACTCTGCTGGTGGTTCATCTGAATATATTTACCCAATATGGGAACACCAAATGTTATTTAAAAACTAAACAAACTAAGTTTTAAGAAGCTGTTTAGTGTTAATACATGCGACAAGCAAATCTGTCATGCTGAAAGAGAACATATCTACAGAATGCCAAAGATGGCACAATGTGCCATTTGCCACCTGAATTCAAATTCCAACTGCAGATTAGCAGGAATGACTAAACTAGTTATATATAAATCTAAATTTATGAATGGCTTAATTAGGAATTAAGTTCACTTCTGCAGTGAGTAGCACAAAGTCTATGTACCGATTAAGTCCTATTCAGCAGCTTAACTACAGTTTGCTAAAAAAAGATGTCTTTGAAGGTTTTGTTGGGGTATTTTGTTCGTTTGTTTCTTTGTGGCAGATGTTCTTGTGATTTCAGTCATGCCAGAACCAATTCCTCTTATCACTTGCACAATTGCACTGAAGCCATGCACACAGTGATTATAACTCACTTGACAGATACTCTGCTTGTTTAACTTGTCTGTTTTTCATAGCTTATAACTTACCCTCTCCTTTAATTTCAGTGTTGTGACTTATTGTTCAACGTCTTTGGCCCTTGCCAATAAAACTGTTTTGTCCTTATAACCACTAGCTCAATTAACACAAGGTGGGTGGGAGCCCAGCACAGACAGAAGGATGGTGTGACAGCTAAATCCCAGCAAATTTTACTTTTGAATTTATTTTTCTTCTGTTTTAGAACATTGCTAATAGAGGTGATATTAACCCAGATTAAAAGTTGACATGAAACTAGTTTATGCCTGCTGCCTGCTCTGCTTTACCTGCTATGCAAATATGTTTCAAAATATATTAAATATCAAGCATAAAGATAAACATCAAACAGAACAGAAAACAATTCTACTAAGATTAATAACATTTGGTTTGCTGAGTTAGACCAGATTGGTATTTGTCTCAGTGATTATAAAGTTTCTTTTTTCCCACACCAAAAAAGCAACCTATAATCGCTGGGAAAATAGTATTTAGATGGGTGGACTTACACAGAGCGGAATAAACAATTTCTTCTCTACCCCCCCACCCCTCCCCGGTTCTGTGGTATAGGTGTGAGCTTATCAAATGCCCACAAAATGGATGCCCTTTTCTTATGCTGACATTTTAGAAGAATCTCCCAGATATCTTACTCATATACTATGGAATCTCTTTCCATCTGTGAAAGACAGAATGTTGGGAATGTCAGTAGCAACTGGGATCATCAGCATCCTGAAGCATGCAGAGGGTGCGTGGTGAAATTATGCATAAATATGGACATGGAAGAAAGGTCTTCAGTTTTCTCCATTGTTTTGTTGGTTTGTTTTTTTTCCTCCACCCCCCAAACAGGTTTAAAATGGAAATCCATTCTTTTTTTGCATGACTCAGAATAAAATGTGATACCCATGGTATTTATTTTCCTTTCTCATCTCTGTCTCCTGCTCTCTCTTTCTTGCTTTTTCACTTTGCAACTCTTTATCAAAGGACTGCCATTCACAATGTGTGGGAGGCGCCATGAATAAATGTAGAGAAAAAAAGGTACTTTACCATTCCTTAACTTAGATATAGGGCTTCCAGTATCACTTCTATCAAGTTTTAGTAATAGAATAATGATATATTGCTGATCAAATTTCTAAGTCTACTACCACTCAAATTGTTTTAAGAGTTGGTAACATTTTTGTTTATGGCACCAATGAATAACACTTGCAATGGAATTGAGAAGACCTACTTTAAAAAGTGACATATTGTGTTCAAAAACAAATCCAAACAAAATTACATATTGTAGGAAGCACATCTATTTGTTTGTGTAATTATTTTGTTACTGACAAACATGTGCATGAGAAAATAATGGTTTTCATTACTAGTCAATGACAATCTATTCCAGAAATTTCAATGCAAAATCTTGGGGTTTTTGACACTGTATAAACAGGCTGCTACTGCCTTATGGAATTGAAGAAATAAAACAGACATTGAAATGGAGAGTTGTTAAAAAGGATGGAAACTGTGTTTTAATACGTTCTCAACAAGCAATAGAAAGTTTCAATTTTTATCTTCCCTAACTATGATAAAATAATATAATATGGATCAGATTTGTGTTGTGACAGGGTATAATCATCATAATATATAAATTATATAATTGTCTTGGATTTATTTGCCAAGAAAAATAGTATTATTTCATTCATTCATTTTAAAAAGTATTTAAACTAGTGTTAGAAATATGGACAAGTGGTTGGGAAGGGATTTTAAAATTCAAGCTTTTTCTGATACAGACAGTGAAATCTACCCAAGGACATTTCTAAAAAACTGATTTATTAGGATGGTTCATTCGTTTTTTCCTAGAAAATATCTGACCTAATTTAATTGTTGCTGTATACTGTCAGTATGTGTACTTTGGTTATTACTTTCTAATATAAGTAATTGGTCACTTCCTACCAACTATGACAACAGATGTACTTATATATTACAGTCTTTGGCTGGACATGAAGAATCACTTTTAAATTAGCAAAACGAGGTTTCAGTCTACTCAAAAAATGAAATTGAAACATTAACAAATTTTAATCGAGACTTGCACAACATCTAATTTTTAAGCTAGCATTTCAATTGAAAATCAATATGTAATAAACTATTAAAACTTAGTAACTAACATCTGGCTCTCAAGGAGTAGGAAATACAGACCGTTTCAAAATTCATCCCTGATATGTTGGCTCCTTACATTGGTTTGACTGCTGTTACACTGGATTACTGTCCATGCTGACTTGGGGTTATCAGGTTCTGTATTCTGTTCATGATTTGAAGAAACCTGTGGCTGAACTTAGTAATTACTGAAAGAAAAAAAACAACACCCACAGTTCTGCTGAGTTAGTAAGTTTATGGAAAATACAACGTAAAATATCTGAATAATTCCTACAATGTACTTTGAGTCAAAATGAAGATATTTTTGTAATATTTTTAAATTTTGGTTCTATAAAATATCACATAACTGTGATATTAATTATGGGCCCTGGTTGAGGAAAGCCTGAAGCAGGAAAACCCTCGTTAAGGACATTCCCAGTCAGGAAAATGCCTTTCAGACCTAAAGACCTTGCTGCCTTTGTAAGAAGTCACATTCTATTGATGAGGGAGTTTTGCTTCCCAAATAAAAAGAAAGATGAGAAGGAGCAACACCTGGCACTGTGTTCTCTATTACTTATAATTTCGTTCAGTAGTGGAGAGCTAGAACACCTGTGGAGAGCATGGTCTGCTCACCAAGAGTGAGAGGAGAGGTGCAGGCGGAGAGAGCAGGGGAGAATTATGATCAGTCAGTAGAGATTAAAGAGTGAGAACCTATCCATGAAGGAGACAGATAATATAAACTCTGAAAGACCTACAGGGAGTAATAGCTGGGGGAAGATGGGCAGGTGGGGTGGCAGAATCTTAACATACCAGAGCAGCTGGCTACAAATCTGTTTCTCTTTGTCACACCCCAGTTTAACTACAACAGTGTTAAGAATCTGGTCATGAAACTATATGCTCTTAATTAGGAGCACACATAACTTAGAAGGATTGCCACAAGTATATGTAACTTGATTATATATAACAATGTGTTAACATAATTTAACATATTGTGTTGACATAAAATTTTTGTTAATATGAAAAGATATGTATTAAAGTACTCTATAAAGTACTTATTGATATTTTTATTTAATTGACTTAAAATCTTCAAACAAGCTCAGAACCCTGATCCTTGCCATGAAAGGATGTATAACATAGACCAGCATATTTAGATGATGGGGATAATATAACAAAGGATTTTCCCAAATATGGTCCCAAATAGCTCTCAGTTGTAATGGTTAAAATAAACTTTACATGGGCCAAAGTCCTTTTCACAGCCAGAAATGAATCTGAAGAGGAACTGAACATTCTTAGAGCATCACCTCCTGCAGGACTTGTGTCTTCAGACTTGTTTTGTGTAATCAGGTTTGCAAGGCAAGTGTTAAAACCCAATCAAAAAACTCTGCAGTTCCCTCCCACTAGAATTTATAACACAAAGAAAAGACTGCAAGTGTTCTTCTCCAAACTATAACATAATATGTACTGCATGTGTTTTCATCCTATCAGATGTTAAAAAGCAAGCTTCTTATTGAAAATGTCAAAATTCTCAGCTGGTGTTTTTATGAGTGATATGTATACTGAGGTTTCTTACTGCTAATACTCTGTAAATGTAAGTGCTACTCTCAGCTCTGAGTGAAAGCAAGCAAGCCACGGTAAATTAAATAGCACAGAGGTGACATTAAATGTCCTTGAAGAACTGTATAGAGCTGTCTTTCTGAAAATGACTACAGTGAACGCAGCACTGAGACAGTGACTTTTAATGATCAGTAACCACAGAGGTAAGAGTGGATTTTTTGCTGTGGAGAATTCAAACAGGATCTCCTGAGGTTTACTGCCTATGGTCCTATTGTTCTTGCTGATATAAACTGTGTCTTATGATATTTATCAAATAAGAACTCTGAATGCTGTAAACTACTTCTGGATTAGTTTACTAATCCAACTGCTAGTTGGATTCTTTAGCTGGAAATTGTTTAGATGGGCTTCTTGATTCTCTAATTTTTATTGCTCTCGTTCAAATCGAAGTGCCTCTCTGTATGGAATTAAGTTACTTCAGATTCACTTCTGGGATGGTGTGAGAAACTGCGCTGATGAGACCCACCATTGCCACAGCAGATGTATTGTCTCAACATTGCTATGGCAGGAAACTCATGCCATCATCACTGTGAATGAATACTGCCACAGAAGAGATTTAAGGCAGGAAGATAACACCACTGCCACCACAGAGACTTATCTATACATTGTTAAAGGAGGAAACCGAGTGACACCATGGAGCAACGGGGAAGGCTGATCCTGCAAAACTTAACCAAACCTCTGTGCATTTACCCAGACTTGGGGTCAGGTGGGTCAAGGTGCCTGGAGGCCCCTTGATGTTGGGCACGTACACCATTGTCGGGTGGAAGGTGTGGTTGAGCAGAATGGCTTGTAACAACCCTATAACAAATGGAACCAACTAACATCGGATGGGACATTTCCTCACCAGACTTGAAAATTAATCGAACTGTAGGGACGCCACAGCTTCGGGGTGGTAGCTATTGCTCTGAACTCTTTCCTTTTCTTTCCTTCTTTCTTTCCTTCTTTTCTCTCTATCTCTTGCTCTCTCACCTTGGCATTTGCAGATTTATTGTTGGGAAAATAAAGTTCCTTGGCTCTTGACTCTGTTTTGAGTCTTAATTCTGTTCCCGAGAATGCAAACAGAACCACGCTCCAGTCTCAGACCGGCATGTAACAGATGGAAAATAAAAAGATGCTGACACTCAAAGTCTCTGTCTTGGAAGTAGAAATGCCACTAAGTTTGGTTGTATAAAAATGCTCAGGCCAATTCAAAAGCATATTCATGACATGGAATGGAGGCTGAAATGTTAGCAAAACTTATGACAATGAAACTATTTTTAATCTAGGGCCTACATATGTCATGCTTTTAGGGAGTAACACCACAAGCTTAAGGAATAATTTCCAAAAGATGTAGTGATCCGTAGCAATGAACAGTGACTGTGTTCATTCTTTGACTGTGCTTTATTCCATAGCATTATTATAGATTAAGGAGAAAATCCAAAGAAAGGAAATATTTTCTAATAAAATCCATCTTTAGTTAGAGATTGAATGAAACTGTGCTAAAAAATTTGAACTTTCTCTCAAGTGCCTTATGTAAGAAAATAATATTTCCTAGAGGTCACTATTTTAAATATATTCTTTGTGGTTCTACTTTTATTTTCTTAAATTATACAGTCCCCAATTATATTTGAAGATGAACCCATAAATCATATGTGTAAAACTTAAGCAGCAACCTTTATATATAAATATCCTCTATAAGCAGAAATAAATCTTTTCTACATATTTCATAAAATGGTGACCAATAATTTACATGTCCTTTAAGCACAGTATAGATACAGATATTATGCAAGATAAAATAAAAGCATATGTAGAGTAGGTGCTGCAGGAAGTTATAAGCAGAGCTACAATTTACCCTCTATATTGATCTAAAATATAAATAATTACTATAATCTAGAAAATGTTAAGGAATCTATATAAACTTTATAATCTAGAAACATGAAGTACAGTTTGTCAAAGCCAAAAGCTAGATGGACTACATTGTCTTAATCTATTGGTTAGTGGAGTTATTTCAAATGAACTACCACAAACAAAGGCAAGTTAAAAAAATCAGAGCAATAATCAAGGGAAACTCAAACACAAAAGGTTGATCAAGTTAGACACGATTTTGACATTTTTCAAAATTAAAATGCATTTAGCATATACAATTCCAATCAGATTGTTGTTTATGGTAAAACAATAACTCTGATTTAAATCAATATGAGTTCTGCAGTCCAAAGGGCAAAATTTAACATTTGAAGTTTTTATCCAGGATTTTCAGTTAATAACCAGAACTTTCTCCAAAAAATTACACTAATGGGGATGTGCCTTCAAATATAAAGTTTTCATATTATGCTTTCAAGCTTTTTTTTAAGTCTGTCATTTGTATATAATTGCACTGCTACTGCTACAGCAAAACTCACAAGAATATATTCTTCAGGTTATTCATATTAGTTGTGCTTTTGGGGATATTGATTTTTAGTTGGTAATTTGCAATATTATTTGACCAACAAATAATTATATTAATGTCTAACTCCTACATACAGTCTTAAAATTCAGTTTAAATCCATGTAGTGGGGACACCTATATACTTTTAGACATCCCCAGCCCACACTTGTGACATAGGACAGGATTCCTGAAGGTCTTTTAATAATCATCAGTAAGTTTTATGTGAGTTTGGAAACAGCATACAGTCTCTACGGAAAGAAAAAGAGTTAAAAAAAACCCCAAACAACCTCAGACTACTGAGAAACATGTATACCTGAGGAAAAAAGAGACCAATAGCTGATAAATTTACCAATCATGAAAATCCACACAATTACTGAATTTGACAAGAAATGCAGTTTCAATGTGCTTAACCAAAGAATCACAGATGTTTTTGTTCATGTTCAACAGCAAATACTTTACTTTAAAAGGTCGTTGTTGTTATTGTTATTTATATTAGTACTAGTATTAGTATTAGTATTACTAGAGACAAACGTACCTGTTTTTTAAATTATGTAGTTCATGAACGTATGAAATTCTCACTACAACTTTTACATCTAAGCCTCCAACCTTTTACTGCATGGAAACTTGGATTCCAAATATAGATTTTTTTTTTTTCTTTTTTGTTCTTTTTGAAGTGGGGACAGATGAATACTAATTAGGGGAAAATTGATAATATTCTTTACTCTGTTTATCTAAATAATGAAATTATTCTCATCAGTGTAGTACCTCAGAAGGTTTCCACTTTTACCAAAGTGAAAATAGCAATATATTTTATTTCCCAGCTTTCAAAAGATCCAAAATGACATTTTTATAATACATTGTTAGTCTAAGGAAATCATTGACGGCAAGGTAAACTATGGAAATTAGTTTTGTTTTCAGTTATTATTGCTTGGAGCTGTGACCTGAGGTCCATAGCTCCTGTCTACTACAGTAATAAAACTTTATAGTCTAAAATTTCCAAAGGAATATTACTATTGTTGTTTGCGCATCAAGAAGCTCTGTCTTCTCATTGTTATTTTTGGGTCAAACAAATACAGGTATTGTTAAGGAGGCTGGTTTTAAGACAACCTATATATTCAAGAATTCTGTCTAATACAATCGTAGATGCAATTAATTAATGAAAAATTGAATGCTGTGTTTATTTATGGGTTTATAAGAGTGTCAGTCTTGGTGTCAGTTGCATGGTACTGTTGCTTCTATATGTGAATCATGAACTGTATTATCAGTAGTTCAATACAATAACGAAAAAAAAAAATCTTGATGAAATATACAGGTCTCAACCTAGGAGAAACATTCCCTGCACTGACTCCAGTGGTTCCATTTTGAAAGCCCCCCCCTGAATTTTAGAGCACTTTTGTTCACATTTTTGGCTTCTTGGAGTTAGAAGTATATGTCTACAGTATCAAATGCTTGTTTCTCTCAAAAGACTGACTAATGCTGAATTTATTTTCCTACATTGAGAACAAAGGTGCACTTTAGAATAAGTTAACAAACCATTTTCATTTCTATATCCCATCACTTCTCAGTTACTTCTTAAAACATTTTTTTAATTGCAGTTTCCCTATAAATTAAGGCTTCTTCTACAACACTAAAAATGCTAGCTCAGAACAGGATGAAGAAAGTATATTCACAAGGTACTGACAGTAGTTTCATTAGCTGATTTTGACTGAAATGTCATAGTTTCATCATCACTGCATTGTACTATTAGTAGTTATATCTGTCTGAAACATTACATTTTCAGTAGGTAATTACCAAGGCTTCTCCATTTACCTAAGTTTTTTGGTGGAGAAATTAATTGTTTTTAAAAAAAAAAACAACAAAACAAAACCAAACCAAAACACAACAGAAACGAACTGAAAAAAGCATTATGTCACACATTATTGTGCTCCAGTGAAGATTCAATGAATATTGGCAGTAATAACGTCATACTTTTTGATGTTCATAACACCAGAAAAAAGAAACTGACATTAGAGTGAATTCAGAAAATAACAACAAAAATGTTTAATGACTTAATGACACTGACAGAGAAAAATTAAAAATTCATTATGAAAAGCTTGGGTAAACAGTTACTGTGTACAGGAAACAGTTCACATGCTTATGGGGTGTGAACAGTGAGTCAACTGTAAATTCTCCTTTTACTAGCAGAAAACTTACTCTTACTGATTTTGAATGCAGCATACAGTTGAACAGAAAGTAGTGTCCCATTGCTTTTTCATTTTAAAGTAAATGCAATGAAAGCATAAAATGCAATCTGGGCAACTTTAGATTAGTAACTTTTTTCTGTATAATATTTAAGGATTGTTTTATCTATTTTTGTACTGCTTCTGTCCTGGAAAAAAAAAGTCCTAAAATAAACATGATTATCCTGTAGGGGATGTAGGCAATGATTTTATGTTTAGAAGTTATTTTGCCTTGGTAACCAGCATAATGCCCATCAGATAATTGGGGATGAGGGGTGGGAAGAGCAGGATTTTTTTTGTTGTTTCTGCTAAATTTATTGTTACAGATGAAGCAACGGACAATCTAGAATAAATAGGGATTCTAAACATCCAAAATTAAGTACTTTAAAAAGCAACACATCAAGCTTTATATTATTTTATTAATTGAATATATAATACTTTTTTTTTTTTTAACTCATACTGCTTAGGTGCTGGATCTTGTGGAAGTTCTCAGGGGCAGAGATTAGATTATAGACCCTGAAATATTTTGCCATTTGATAAATTCTATGATTCTATGATAACTGTGGAATATAAAAGTAAACTTGTTTGCTGTTTCATGAAATCTGGCAGTTTTATTTGTGAACGACCTTTCAGGAGAAAAGATCAAAATTGGCACCTCAAAAAAAAAAAAACCAAACCAAACCAAACCAAAAAGCAACAACCAAACCTTTTCAGTTACCATTATGTCTTTCTAAGAAAGTAACTTCTTCTGGTTTGTTTTGTTGTTTTGTTGTTTGGGTTTTTTTACATGGAATAGGGTCATATATTAAACATTTGTTCCACTTTCTGAGTTTTGCAATGATCCTAATATTTTTGTAATGTTATTTGAATACAAAAATTGTATGATTCACAGACACATTCATTGCCAAAAATTCTGTTAAGTGACATTTCCCTAGTTCTCTCTGGTTCACATACTATGAGTCCATTTTTACTTTAATATTGTCTTCCTCAACTCTTAATTAAGCATGTTGAAGTCAATGAGACATCCTCAAAATTAGATTTTTCCACCTGTTTTCTTTGTGATGCTTTGCAGTGAGTTTAAGTAGCTAACTACTGGCAGCTGACCAAAACTATGCTGACTGCAGGTTAGTGCTAGTTCTTTCAGAGCTGCATTTAGAAAATTTCCTCATGATGCTCTGTGCCCTTTATTAACAGATTATAACGATTTTCCTGTCTTACCCCAATGTAGAAGTAAATGTCCTTTCTCATATTCTAATTTGGAAAACCCCAGGGAGGTGCAGAGACCTGCCAGAAGCCAGTAGCTCACAGGAGAGCAGCTGACAAGGTGTGAGCAGGGCCAGGAGTAACAGCATCAGGTTTAAACAAGGAGTAATTGCTGCCAACAGTCATTTACTGAGGTGGTCACCTCCAGTGCAGGTACGTTCTGCAGTGGAGGATAACAGGGTACATGTGAGTTTTCCCAAGTGAAGGAAATCTCAGGGGAGCTCAGAGACCTGCCAGCAGCTCACATGAGGGCAGCTGAATGAGGCATCAGTGGGTCCAGGAATAACGTTGACCACCCCCTACCTCCACAAAAGGCAGTCCTAGGCAGCACTAGTGACCAGGAGCATTGTGACCAGGACTAGTAAACAGCATGAGATGTGTCAGCCAGACCATGGCGTGGCAGTTTGGACAGCAGTTCACACAGGAGTGTGCCTCTTTGAAAGGGAGATATTCTACTGGATGAGTGGAGACATTTGAAGTACACACAACCCAGCAATTGCACACTGTTCTGTGACCTTCTCCACAGATCAAGGGCACTTATCCTACCTGACCCTCAAGGCAGAATGGTGAACATTTGTCTGAGAGCAAAGGCTGCAGCTCTCGATGGGGGGGTCTGCACCATCTACCCCAGCAGTGGCCAGTGCCTCCATCCAAGCAGAGCTGCTACGGGGAGAGGCTGCAGTGCAGACCTCAGGCTGCAGGAGGTGCCTAGCCCTTTCTCCTGCGGAAGGGATGGGATCAGCCCTGCCTGCAGAAGGTATGCTTAGGTGAAGGACCTTCTGCAGTAAGTGGCTGAGCTGCAGGAGGTGGTGAGAAGGCTGTGTAACATCAGGGATGCTGAGGAGTTAGGTAGCTGGTCCCAAGTGCAGTCTGTGGTAGACCCACAGCCCATGGCCAAACAGCCCGAATCTCTCCTACCGGTGCACACACAGAGGGAAGAGGGCCAATAACGCAGAAGAATAGAAGCTTGTAATGGCAAGGACCTGCAGGAGGAAGAGACTTTCCCTGAAGCCTGAGGTTCCCTTCCAGAACCGCTTCACCACTCTGCAGACTGAAGAGGAAAGACTTGTCACATCAGGAGAGATGCTGAAGCTGAGTAAGGCAGCCCAATCTGCTCCCTGTATAACAACCAGGGCAACTAAGAAAAGGTGATGGATGGTAGTAGGCAACTCTTCTGAGAGGTACAGAGGCACACAGAGGCACCCATTTGCCAGCCTGACATGCTCTTTAGAGAGGTGTGCTACTTAGCAGGGGCTCGTATCAGGGATGTCACCAAGACACAATCAAGCCTTGTACAGTCCACTGACTATTATCTGTTGCTGTTGTTCCACATGGGCATCAGTGATACAGCCAGTAGCAGTCTAAAGAGTACCAAGGATTACAGAGCCTTGACAGTAGCAGTAAGGGACTCTGGGGTGTGGGCTGTTTTTTCATCATTTCCTCTGGTCAAAGGGAAAGGGTTTGAAAGGTCCAGTCAAATCTGTCAAATCAACAAATGGTTACAAGACTGTTGCCATGGCATGGGCTTCAGCTACTTCGACCATGGGACTCACTTTAAGAAACCTGGTCTACTAGGAGTTCCAATAGTCAGAGAAGGGGAAGGGCATGACATCTTTGTCATGGGCTTGCCAGGCTAGTAAAGAGGGCTTTAAGGTTGCTGGGGGAGGTGAATCTCAATCCATCCCCCTCCTACCAGTTTAATGCCAGTTCCAGTAAGAAATGCCCAGAGCCTGGAGAGAGATTACAGGTCAGCAGGAGAACACCTGAAGAGCAGCACAAAGGAATTCCAGACCCTACAGCCAGTAAGTCAGCTTCACTGGGGGCCCAGCTTAAATGCCTCTATGCAAATACATGTATCATGGAAAATTAACAAGAGAAGTTGAAGGCATGTCCACACCTGCAGGGCTATGTTCTTACCAGCATCACGGAGATGTGGTGGGACGGTTCCTATGACTGCAGAGCTGGAATGGAAGGATACAGGCTTTTAGGAAGGACAGGCAGAAGAGATGAGGAAGAGGTGTTGCCCCCTATGTCATTGACCAGCTGGAGTGTATGGAGCTCTGTCCAGAGGCGGATGAGGAGCTAACTGAAACTCATGGGTCAGGATTAAAGGGAGGGCAGGAACAGGTGACTTGGCAGTGGGGGTCTGCTACTGGTGACCTGACCAGGAAGATTGAGCATATTAGGCCCTCTGTAGACAGATAGGAGCAGCCTCATGTTTACAAGCCCTGGTCCTCATGGAGGAGGGCCACCCCAGTACCTGTTGGTGGGACAACACAGCAAGGCATAAGCAATCCTGGAATGTGTTGATGATAACATCCTTGTCCAAGTGATAGAGGAACCAATGAGCAGAGGTGCTGTGCTGGACCTTGTTCTTACTAACAAGGAGGGGCTGGTGGAGAATCTGAAGCTCAAGATCACCCTTGGCTGCAATAACCATGAAGGGGTGGAATTCAAGACCCTTAGGGCAGTGAGGAGGGTGCATAGCAAGCTTGCTACCCTGGACTTCAGGATAGTGGACATGGACTTCTTCAGGGATCTGTTTGGTAGAGTACCATGGGATAAAGCCCTGGAAGGAAGAGGGGCCCAGGAAAGCTGATTAATATTCAACAGTCACCTCCTCCAGGTTCAGTAGTGATACATCCCAACAAAGAAGAAGTCAGGCAAAAACACCAGGAGGTCTGTGTGGATGAACAAGGAGCTCCTGGACAAACTCCAAGCAGCCAGGGATCAGGTTAGGAAAGCTTAAGCCCTGATAGAATTAAAGCTAGCCAGGGACATCAAGGGCAAAAAGAAAAGCTTCTATAGGTACGTTTGTGGTAAAAGGAAGGGTAGGGAAAATGTAGGCCCTCCCTAGAAGGAGATTGGAGATCTGGTTACCCAGGGTACAGAGAACACTGAGCTACTCAATGACTTTTTTGTCTCAGTCTTCACTGAAAAGTGCTCCAGCCATTCTGCCCAAGTCACAGAAGTCAAAGGCAAGGACTAGGAGAATGAATAACTGCCCACTGTAGAAGATCAGGTTCAAGACCATCTAAGGAACCTAAAGATGCACAAGTCCATGGCATCTGACAAGATATATTTGAGGGTCCTAAGGGAACTGATCGATTAAGTTGCTAAGCCACTACCCATCATATTTGAGAAGTTGTGGCAGTCTGGTGAAGTTCCCGCTGACTGAGAAATGGGAAACATAAAGCCTATTTTTAAAAATGAAGACCCGGGGGACTGCAGGCTGGTCAGTCTCACTTCTCTGCCCAGCAAGATTATGGAGCAGATCCTCCTGGAAACAGTGCTAAGGCATATGGGGAAAAAAAAAATAAAAGGAGGTGATTGGTGAAAGACAACATGGCTTTACTAAGAGCAAATCATTCCTGACAAATTTGGTTGCCTTCTATGATGGGATTACTGCATTGATGGATTAGGGAAGAGCAACTGATGTCATCTACCTGGATTTGTGCAAAACATTTGATGCTGTCCCACACAACATCCTTGTCTCTAAACTGGAGAGATATGGACTTGGTGGATGGACCACTCAGTGTATAAGGAATTGGCTGGATGATCACACTCAAAAAGCTGTGGTCAATGACTCAATGTCCAAAGACCAGTGATGAGTGGCGTTCCTCAGGGCATTGGGACCGGTGCTGTTTAACATCTTTGTCGAGTAGATTTAGTTTAGATATTAGGAAGAAATTTTTTACTGTGAGGGTGGTGAGACACTGGAAATTGTTGCCCAGTATAGCTGTGGATTCCCCATCCCTGGAAGTGTTCAAGGCCAGGTTGGATAGGGCTTTGAGCAGCCTGGTCTAGTGGAAGGGGTCCCTGCCCATCTTTAAGGTCCCTTCCAACCCAATACATTCTATGATTCTGTGATTTAGGAAAGTGGAGTCTACTTGCTCTTAAAACACAAAAAAAGTAGTATTTTAAAATTACTGATGTGCAAAGATCTTCAGTAGGAGTATGCTGTCAGTCCATTGCACTGGTGTCATTTTGAGTCCTTTGAAACACAGTTGTTCCATGCCTTTAACAACCCCATAGGTACTATACCTCCACAAGTACCTGAAATGATAGCAAAGTCTCAAAGATTTCTGGGTTGAAGGAAGTAGAAACCGAATAAAGACCAATTTGTATTTATCCAAGCGTATTTTTTCATGTTACTGTTAATATTGCAGAATGAGAAATTGAAGGAGACTCATCCTATTCAATGAAGAGTTTAGGAGTTCCAATAACAAATTACTTTCACTGAATGTATTTGTTTTAAATTGTGATGTCTTTTTTTCTGGCAATTTCAGACTGATATACTAAGTTTTCAAAAGCTTTAACTATAATATAAAATTTTATTTCTTACCTTTTCTCAAAGTGTACAGTATATTTCTATAATTTACTCTAAAAAAAAATATTTATTAAATATATTTTTTGTTCCAACAGGAGCACAAAAATTCACACACAAACGCACATAATAAGATCTTAACTCACTTAACTCCTTTTATATTCATCTGTAACTTTAGCATAAGCATAATACTGGTGACAGAATAAATAAAAAGAATATTAAAAAAAAAAAAAGAAGTGAAAGTTTTTATAGTATTTTCATTTGCTTTTAGCACATAGCTGCAAGGTAAAGTGCTGGCTGTAATATTTATAAAACTGTCATTACAACAAAATGCAACACAAAGAGGATTACTGTTTGAACACAGTTTTGTAGACAATAGGAGTTCAGCTGCCTGAGGCTTCCACGGAACACTCCAGTGCACCATAAGTGGTAGAAGCATCTTAATTTTTTGTAGGACAACAACTGCACAATAAAAAGCCACTCCAAAATTGTGTATCAACATTATTCATTAAGTCCAATGGAAATATTATGGACAATCATGCTCATTATAGTCAGTCATGCAGTGACACTTGACGCTACTATTGATTTTCATTTCATAAATCCACAGCTGGAGAGTCTCGATATTGTTCACCTTTCTAACTTAGTACACATACCAATAATATGCTGGAAGATCATTTTCTGTTTACAAAACAACTTGTTCTACTGTATGACAATAAAAAAATGTTAGAGGACAGACTTGGGTGTGAGTCGTTTCGGGGTTTTTTGCTCAGGTTTAGAGTTGAGTAGTCAAGGCATATTTCAGGCGAGTATAAACAGACATGACTATAAGATTTTGCAGTAGATATTAACATTATTTTAAAATGCATACTCATGTTATTATTTTTAAGGTAAACTAATTGATTCTGAATTAATTTATTTTGTTTTGGTATATTTGTAAATATCTTTTTTGTTCCCAGAAATCTGTATAGTTCTAAATGTAGATAGTTCCAGAGTATCATAACAGTTGCTTCACAAAGTAGTCTTGAAGAAAGAAAATAGATAGATCTATTTTGATTTTTCACAGCAGGTAGATTTTCCAGACCTCAGACCTTTCTTGCAGTCATTTTAATCATTTTAATATTTGAATATTTTTAAGGTGTGTGAATACCATGCTGCTATTTGAATGATTCCTTTATAGTCTTACACAAACATAAGGACCAGAGGGGACAACTTTCTGAGGACAGATTATATTAAGTATTCTTTTGTTATCAAAATCAGGTTTATGTTGTTTTCCCTTATGATATGACTTTTTCAGAGGGGTTTTTTTGTGTGTGTGTGCTATGAATCAAACTGACAAATAGAAGTGATAGTTTTATTGCCACCCTCACTCCCTCAAAAATGCAAAGCTTCCCAGGCCACTTTAATATTTCTAGCATTTCATTGTGTTTCAATATAAAAAAAAGAAGTAGCAACATGTAAAACCTTGGAAAAGGATCATTTTGGTTTGGTAGCTGTTCTCTGTACCTGGTGTTGCAACCGGAAAGAGGACACATGTTATGACAGCAGCGGCTCTGTAGGAGGATGCAGCCATACCTGCCTTGTCTTCCTGGCTTTGCTGGCTGTCCCTGCCCAAGGCCCAGTAGCCCAACCTCAGCTCTGGACCTGCAAGCAGTCTGTGCCTAGATCTGGCCCTGGACCCAGCCCGGTCTAACCCCTCATTGCTCCTGGGGCTGCTGAGGGGCCTGCACCCTCAACTCTGCCCATCATGTCCAGCGGCTTGAGGGAGAGGGCAGGGCCTTGTCTATGCCCAGATCACCCCGGCTCCTGGTCCTATTGCCATTCTCAGGGCAGCCCCCATTCTACCATGCTCAAAATGTTCATAACCCCATACCCTAAAGGTCCAAACAAGGAAAGGAGACTTGCTGGGTTCCCACCACCATGGCTGTACTGCTCTGGTATAGCAGTACTCACTTTTTTCCTCCTCTCTCTTCCTCCACAAGTCATCGCCATCCACCTCACATAGTTCTTGGGCGTGATGGTATGCAGGTGGATGACAGCCCAGGCCCAAGGTCTCACCTCCTGTGACACACAGGAATCACTATGAGTTACAGAGTGTGGGAGCTTGACACATTACAGCCGTGCCATGAGGAGTGGCTGGATGTTATAGATGTTTAAGCTGTAGCTGTACACCAAGCTGAACTTCAGAGGTAATTGCAGGGGAGTCTCAGAGACCTTGACAGCACCACCATGCAAGGCCAGCAGTGCCCCATAACTTTATCAGCTGTACCACATAAGGTCAAGATTGCTTCCATGGTGGTATCAAAAGTAACAAAGTAGTTACAATTGGAGCAAAGTGGGGTCTAGTAGGGCAAGTTGTTTATATGAGACAAGGCAAGGTCTGAGAAAACAGGGAATCAGGATGGGTAGGGGAAGAAGAAGGGTACAATAGTAGAGAGAATGAGAGGTAAACAGGAGCAGTTGCAAGTAAACAAGCTGCTGGGTGGTATGCCTCTCTAGCTGAGCCCTGTGCCTGATCACCACTGTTTATCCCATCTTCTTATTAAACACTGTTACTAAATATTTTAGTGTGATCTCACTCTGTATTCAGGACATGTAGGGAGAGTTATATATGTATCTATTAGCTGATGGGCCATGAAGTAGACTAGCTGGGGAGTAGGAGGATACTTGCATCTCATAATAGTAGAGATCTGAGCTGGTGAATCGATGAGGGTCCTGCAGTCTGGGAACAGCTATAAGGTAGGCATGAAGTGAATGCTAATATTTAAGGGATCCATGGATTCATGATTTTTTTGTGAATCAAGACAGTGAAGGTGTATGCATGTCACCAGTGAATTTCCAGTCTGATCAGTTGGAAAAAAGGTACAAGGCTGGGCCATATTTGTTGTTCCATGTTTATATGAGTGACGTTTGTGTTTACTCAGATGTCAGTAAAGGCACTGCACTCTCTGTGTTGATCTGTGTGGTTGGCTGTGTCTGCACTCTGTGAGTGCTCCCTACAAGTGGGGAAAAAAAAGCAGCTGCATTTATTTGTCTGGGCTGGGAGGAGTCACCTGGGACACTAAAGCCACCAAATTTGTCTTTCTTTAAATATCATTATTCCTTTCTGGCAAGTCATACAGTGTTTTTATTCCTGCGTTATCTTCTCCTCTTCCCATACTGTATATTGCATTAGGAGAGACACAGGCACCATGATGCTGCTCAGCGGAAGAGAAAACATTAATAATGTACCTGTAACCTCAAATATGTGGGTTTTTTTCCTCCCTGTCCCCCTCATCCAGGCAGGAGCTCTAGACAGAAGAGGCAATGGTCAATGAGAAGGGATACTCCTTCAGCTGGCAAAGTAAACGTGTACTACTCTATGACCTAGCTTCCCTTTAGAAGTTTTATTTTCAGCATCTGGACAGAAACACTTTAAGTAATAAGCTCTAGATAAAGATCTGAGGACTTAATTGCTCTGAAGTATTATTTCTCTATTGAAAATCATGGAAGTGAGGAATTGCTTCATTTCCTAGTTTTTTTTTTAAGATCATATTAAGGTTTATAGCTTTTGTTCCTGAAATTGGTTTTCATGTTTTGCTGGCTCTGCTGGATGTTACATAATTATGTTAAGAGTTCCTGTGGTTCTCATTATTCTTTCTTGCTTTCTGTTGGTGCCTATAAATAAACTTCACTCTTCCCTTGCGACCTATGCTGTTTACAGCCAGTATAGTCTCGGCAGGACTATATTAGGAAGGGTACAATGAGTTGTGTTCTCATGAGGCCATGCAGAAGGCAGGTGTATTCTACTGGGTGTTCTCAAGGAGTGGCAAAAGGTGCACTTGGCACTGCTGCTGATTTCTGTGACTCCAGTGAGGCTGTGGGCAAGCATGGCATAAGTATGATCTTGACTTTCTGTAGTTGGGATCTGTCCTGATTTCAGCTGGAACAGAGTTAATTTTCTTCTTAGTAGCTGGTGCAGGGCTGTGTTTTGGCTTTGATGTTAGAACGTTGATAGCACACTGATGTTTTTGGTTGTTGCTGGGTGATGTCTATACTAAGTCAAGGACTTTTCAGTTTCTTGGGCCCTGCCAGCCAGAGGGCTGGAGGGGCACAGGAAACTGGGAGAGGACACAGCCAGGAAAGCTGACCTGAACTAATCAAAGGGCTATTCCATACCATATAACATCTTGCTGAGTATATAAGCTGGGGGAAGAAGAAGGGGGGGGGGGGGCGCGGCGGGGGGGGCATTCAGTTTTATGGCATTTATCTTCTTGAGTAACTATTATGCGTGATGGAGCCCTGCTTTCCTAGAGATGGCTGAACACCTGTCTGCCGGCAGATGGAAAGTACTGAATTAATTTCTACTTTTTTTTCTTTTGTTGCTTGCACATATTTTGCTTTACCTATTAAACTGTCTTTACCTCCACCCATGAGTTTTCTTACTTTTACTTTTCTGATCCTCTCCTCCATCCCACTGTTGGGGGAGTGAGTTAATGGCTGTGTGGCAGCTTAATTGCCAGCTGGGGTTAAACCATGACAGGATGCCAGGGTGATATTTCAACAAGACAATAACAAAAATCATTGTGAAAGTTATATATTAAAATTACTGCAATTGGCACAATGTGTTTCTCATGGTCTTGGTAACAATAAGAATACTAATCATGTCTCTGTTTGCACAGCTCAACACAAACACTCCACAGTACATAAATTAACCATTTCCTGTTGTGAACAGCAATAAGGAAATATGATACCTACCTGGAAATATCATTGAAATACTAATAGTACTAACCATATGGAATAGAGGGTTTGATGTTGTGTCTCAAACTAATAAGAGGGATTAGGGTTTTTTTTTATTATTAATATTCTTTCTCATACACCTAGAAATCTAAGCAAAAAAAAAAAAAAAAGCGCATTGAACTGGCTTAACTTCTTTCAATGAACAGAGAAAGCTGCATCTGGCAGTAAATGGATTTTTTATGAGACATCTTTAGCCAAGCATTTTAATTTATTTTTTTCTAAATTACTGCAAAGCCAAGTGAACAATGTAAAGGGCAGCAGAAAACAGTATGAAACATATAAGTGAATGGAAGAAGAGGAGAAAAATGCCCTTTAAGCAGCGTTAAATAACCATGACCTTTCCTAGAAATCTGGCAAGACTTTGGTGAAGTCTGGTGGCATCCAGATCACATAAGACTGATGCAATACTTGTCAAATTTTAATTTTGTTTTTCTGCACAAACAGAACTGAGAAATTTTGTGAGGAAAATATTGTCTTCATAGAATTTCCAGCCTACTGCCAAAAATTTAATGAGAGGGCTTATAACCAGTTGAATTTCCTAATCAAGGACACTGATATTGTTTGTTAAATGTCTTTCTCCGCTTTGATTGATTATCCAAAGGAAACAACTTTTTACTTATTCTGGTGATTTCCTTAAAAATATGGAGATAATTTCAGACAGATTTTCATGGCAGGGAAAAAGTGAAATACCGAGGTACACATTTCAGGCCTGTTTTGGATCAAAACTGAAAAGTCAAATTCACATTTTATGGTGTGACATTTCAGGTTGTGGCAGTTGGAATAAGAAATTAGCAATCAGAGATTTATTATTTCAATACTTTGGCAAGTATATTCTCTTTCCTTATAGGCTGGATATTTTTCCTTTAGATAGACAATAAACGTTGATGGGCTGATGAATCCCGTCTTTGGTGGTTGGGCACGTTGTTTCACAAAGCTGTCAAATATGTCTTTAGATGGTAAAGATGAAATTATGAGGGAACTGGCCAAGCTTAGACTCCAGGATAGGCAGGTTTCTTACTTCAGACTTCTCTGGTGTTAGGAAATGAAACAATGCAGATCTTTCTTTTCATTTCTCCATCAAAGCACACTTATGATACTGCAAAGACTCAGAAGCTTTACAATTAAGGCCCTGTCCTTTGAGATGTTCAAGCATAGTTGAAGTTCAAGTGGAATATGATCTTCAGCAGGACAAAGTGGACCCAAACTCATATCATAAATATGACAGTACTATAATAATATCAGGGACTAACAATACAGATATTTCACATTGTGTTGCTACAAGAAATTTTACAGTATTAGGTGGTTCGTCACCATTCTATTGGACCATGCTGTTCTGTTTTTTTGTTCATGTCCTTTCATTTTTCATCTATGTTGTTTGTGCTGAATAACATACAGAAAAAAAAAATGGTTTTCCTCCAATCACCTGGTTTTTGAAAACGTGCCCTCCTTCTGGGAGATAAACTATGTTAAAAGTGCAAAACACAAACTATGCAGGAAAGAAGATCAGTAAGAGAAATCTTTTTTTTTTTTTTTTTAGATCTTAATCCCTTAGAACTAATTTGGTATAAATTAAATTTTAAAACAATTGTCTCTAAATGTCTAGCTCTGTTTGTACTACTGCAACCTTCTAGTTCAATCCAGTAATGACAGAAAAATCTAATAACAAAAATCATAGCATACTTGTTTTACAGTTCTAATAGGTAGCTGTTGCTTCCCACACATAGAGCAAAAGACAAAACAGCAATAGTTTATTAGCTGAGAAACAAAGCTAATATTTTTAAATCTGTAAAACATCAGACTGTGCCTTGTATCTATGACTTTGTATTTGGTGCCATTCTTCTCTTTCTGGACAAATTTTATTCTTCCATTTGACAAAAAATACTCTTAACCCTCTTTTTTTCTTAATGTTCTCTGTCCTGTCCTTTTGTTTCCTTGCAAATATTGTTTTAAAAATACTAGAGACATGTTTCTAGATTTTTTTTTTTCTGAAATTAAATGTTACTTAAGAGTTTTTCTTAATGGGAAACTTCAAGATGGAATTCATCATAGTTCTCATACAATTTCTGTTTTCTACTTTCAAATCGCTCACTAAAGATTGTGTTTCACCTGTTTCCACCATCTTTCCAAGGCCTGCATATATGGAATTTCCTCTAGAAACAGCAAATTCAAATGAAAGACTAAGTTATAAATTCAATAGTACTCCAAAATCAGTCATGCTTAAAACCAAACCTAAACATAACAGGAAATTGTCACAGCTAAAAATCTTTTACACATCTAAAAATCTATGTGTTAATTAATTATTGCTGTAGTTATGATTTTAAAATGTTATCTATGCAATCAAAACAAAAATACAAAATGCTAATCATGATTAATGTAGAACTAAAGTCTAATGAGCTTATGAAAAGTAAACTGATTAAACGTAAGTGAATAAATTACTTTGCTAATCATGAATTTATTGTAAAATGTTTTGTATTTTTAAAAATGTCATAGCTTGAGAATGATAATGTGTTGGTAATCTTATGGGTATATATTATAATTTGAAAATGAAAATTAAAAACTGTTTTACTCTTAGGGAGGCCCTGTTTTTTGTTCTTCTAGAAATAAGACACTTTCTTCTTAAAAGATGCTTCTATTGTAGCACCAAGATAATTGCTAAAATATTAAGTTCACATTAATTGTAAAATGCAAAAGTTATGAAGTTGTGCAAAGAATTCTGTATATGTATAACTTACATGTGATGACTCAGTAATTGGTAGGAGTGTTTGCCAATATTCCTATTTTTTTTATTCCATTGAGCCATCAAAGTAGCCATAACCTAATTAATGCTCTAGACACATTATCGTACACACGGAATAGGTACCTACCTGTGCTTTTCAGTCCTACTTAAATGATGTTAGGTGTTGAATGTTAAAGCTACCACATTTGAAATCTGATCTCTTTTCAAAACTTTACAAGCACCTCCTCTGACTGTGAGCAAAGGTCTTTATGTCATTTTCTATATTGCAATATAAGTAAACATAAAAACACTTTTAAAACCAAAAATTATTGCAGAGATTTGATTATTAATTACAATATGTTTTATGATTATATTCTATTTTTATCTGAGTAATGGATTTGCTGAACTTTTGCTAGATATTTTCAAAGGTATTGCTTTTTCAGACATTTTTCTGATACTGATACTTTAAATGTCATTTTGCTCCAACTACTTAGGCTCTTATTTCCAGAACCTGTCTGACCATCTGAAGCACGTGATTATTATGGCATTATTCTTAAGTGACTTACTGACATTTAAAAGGGACTGGAAGAAAATTGATAGCACTCTATGAACAGTAAATGATATTTCCTTATGTTAATGTTATATTTTGGGGAATAATGACCATATTCACTAATATCCAAAAATATCAGATTTTTTCATATGGAAAACCAAGCAATGATTATTGTATTGTTTTCATTTCTCCAAACTTATTTATGTATCTAAATTTTAGATATGTTTTAAACTGCTCTAAATTATTCTTAATTTTGTTTAAATTTTACATTAAAACCTATTTTCACTGTTACCCAAGCCAGACCTTGACCTTGTAAATCTGGATTTAGGATTCTTTTCGTAAACTGGGAGGCAGCCAAGTCTGGGTTTTAGCATTTGTCTCCAATTGAACACTACATTATCTGAAGGATTACTTCTCAGAAAAAAAATAAACCACCACATTTTTGCTAGTCACTGTTACCTCATTTAGATTAGCTGTGTGTGTTCAAAAAAACATGAAAATATTTGAACTAAATTCTAAACCATCATGGAACATGCCAAGTTGAATAAGCACTTGTTCTTAACTTCTCATGGTTACATATACATCTAAAACCGAGACTATCTGCAAAATAAAAGCCCAAAAGATGTCTTGGGTCTACACTTGAATAGAAAGAAAGCCTGAAATTCCTTACTGTTGTATGTTAATGTTTTGCCAGCACTGACTAGACTTTATCTGAGGCACTCAGAACTTCTTTGTATGCTGAAACTACCTAAAGAAACCCTAAGCTGACATCAGTGCTAACTACATTTTAAATTGGGATGGAAACCTGAAAGATTTATTTTTTAGATCATCTAAATATGGGTTCACTTTGCATACATATATGTGAAGGATTATATGAGTGAGTGAGTATTTCAGGATAGAAATTGGGGAAGCAGGAGATCATAAATAGAAACTTAAGGAAGGTAAGAGAATGTCAGACTTCTTGATATTGGGAGGTGCTATGGAGTAGAGTTTATTGTAGTTAAAAGTATGTAAAGGCTGTTGTTGGCATACCTTTGTTTTACCAGTGTTACCATATTCACCTTTTTCCACTATATGCTTATGGTTTTAATGTTCAGCCCTCCTTAGTTCTATCGCTTAGAAAATAAATTATTTAGTTTAAAAATTATTTATTTATTTTCTTTTAAAAAACCACTTAATAATTAGTTCTAGAATGACTGGCAGCTGCAGTAGTCATCCAAACAGAATAATTTAGTCATTATCCCTTCCCATACCTGTTTTCCAGCAAAACACCTATACATTAATTTTTAACTTGGTTGCACTATTATATTTTATCAGGTACAAAATTTCACATCAACAAGCTACTGTGATTTTTTTCCTTTCTTCTTATCTCAGAGAACTGGTCTTTCCTGCAAGACTTGAAAAGAAAAAAGTCAGACAACCTTTATCAGATATATTGCCATATGAAGAGTCACATTAGCATTAGAAGTGTTTTGTTTACTAGAAGATAATAAGTAGAAATAGCCCCATCTCTCCAGTCGTGCAGCATACATATACATAGATCTTGCACTGAGTTCAATAACTTCTTTAGCTTACACTTTATTTTTCACTGCAGTCGATAACATATGATATGTATTCTTTTGTTGGCATGTTACACTGATGTTTCTGTTAACTCAGGCAACATCCTAAACTGTTGAATCAGGCATTGTATTTATAAGTACAACAAAAATATTGTATAAACAATTTTCTTCTGGATGTAAGACAGCCAAAAACATTATTCCAGATGTTTGGAATAAAAGCAATTACATATTCTCATAATTTATTGATGCTTGGTTTCTGTCATGCCACCACACTTACATTTTCCACTTCTTGTTAGTAATTTCAGTGGCGAAAGGTGTTGCTCTGCTTTTGCAGAACCTCACCTGGAGCATCAGAAATCTGTTCTCTGCTTTCACACACTCATGGTCTTGCAAAAGACTCATCAAAATCTGTCATTCAGTTATGTGCATGAAAGTATAGGCTTTCTTGTCATTTATAAATGCAATATCTTAAGTGAACTGTACATAAATAAAGCACTAGATATTTTATTGACTGCTTTAAGAAGATAATTTTAGAGCTGCTGCTTGCAATACGGTGCTAAAATATATCACACAGCTGTTAAATCCACTTAATCTCACTTGTACTAAGAGATGGTTCCCATTTATGTAACTGACTCCTCAAAGTCTGGACATCTGCAATAAACTCTCATACTAAAGAACTTGTGCTATTATTGTAATCCTTTGAATATCACTGCGTATTCCCCCTGACTTCTTCCTTTTTGACTGCATTACCTATGTAATGTAGCAAAGAGCTTTTGAATGTCTGTTTTCAATTAAAAATAAAAATACAGATATTTTAATAAACAGCAAACCTGCTAATTGTGCAACTTTGTTTCCTATGGAACTGTTAGAAAATCCTTTTCTGTTTTTGCTTCTTTGCTAGAAGAGAGGAATGAAGAAAGGAATATGGACTCTTTCCTTCTGGAAGAATCACTGTAGCCCATTCACCTAATTTTGAAAATTTCAGAGCATAACAAGTGACTGCTTAATATCCAGTCTGGGAAGCTACTGTATGAATGAAAGAATTGTGTGTGTAGCCTTAGTTTATATGAATAAATCTTACCCAAGTGATCCCACTGAGGAATAATTATAAGTAAATTCTTCATAATTATAGAAAGGTAAGATGATCTCTACACTTTCAAATAATTGCTTATAAGTCAGCAGTTGAATGTAAGGACATAATGACCACATTACAGTTCAAGTCCAGCATGCTTCATGCTTGGTCCTTGACAATGTACTTGTCACTGTAGCAGCTTTCAAGTGTTTTAGAATTTTCCAACAGAAGTCTTCAGAGCCAGATCCAGTGGAGGAACATCTGCTTTACATGATAAAAACACCTTTTTTTATTTTTTTACCTTTTTTTTTTTACCTTTTATCCCAGTTGACAGTATTTTCTTTCATGTTCATTACCTTTTCCAGGCATTAACTTTGAGTCTAATCTTAGTTTCCTGATATTCTGTGAAGTTTTGAAGTTCTCTACAAGATGATTCAGTGTGAACAATCACTATCCAGAATGGTTTTCATGCTGAGCAGAGAATATTTGTGCTTGTTCCTTAACTACATCAGATGTAGCTGAAAGGCAAACTAGTTCCTCAAAACTTCAAAGTCAGCAAAGGATAATTAAGTCAATAGATCTAGTATCAAAACCAACTACAAACTTCAATAAATGTCTATGCATACAAATATATATATATAATAAAGGGTTATTAAATTCCTGGTTTGTCCACAACAGAAAAATAAAGTTTTAAATCTCAGGAGCTAGAAAGCATAAGAAAAAGGGTAAGAAAAATATTTTTTCTCTTTAAAAAGACAGTAACTTGCTGTGCCCACGGAAACAACTAAAGCAGCGCACAGCATGAAAAACACAGCTAGGTACTAAGAAAAAATGTCTATTGTGTGTTGCAGATTGTGCTACAGAGGAAGTCTTCTTCAAAAATATGAATGCTATTTCTTTAGAAGAGTACCCTCCTTAGGCCCTTACCCTGCTGGTTTTGCAGTGGCTCTGCTTCACTTACCAAGTTTGATGTGGAATTCATGTAGTTCCGAAGTCAAAAGGTGGAACAGAATCAGTGGAAACACTTAGACACTGGCAAAAATGTTAAAAGGACCACATAAAACTTAAAAAAAAAAAAAAAAAAAAAAAAAAAAAAAAGTTTTGTATGAACAATCCCTGTCTCTGAGTCACTAACACTTTCAGCTTCCTTTAGCACTCTTAGAATCTTAAGAGTATTATATGGTTTTGCAAATGTATATCAAGTGATCACTGTTGTAGATTGCTAAAGTATTGCAAGCTTTTAGATAACAGACTTAGATACAACAGAAAAGATGTTGTTCATCTACAATTCATGATAGTTTTGTACAAGTCTCCTATATGGTCATGTTTTACACATAAGTTGAACTTTTTACAGATAAGTGATATGAGATTTATTTCCAAAAATGGTTACTAACCAGAGCTTTATTTTTTGTATTTTTTTAGGGAGAGGATATAAAGAAAAGAAAAAAAGGTGAGTGTTTTGCTTAGATAAATTGTTTGTAGCACTGTGCTAGTCATATTATGCAAAGTAACATCCAACTGAATAAGAATCCTAAAGTAAATTTTGCATGAGAAACATTAGAAAGAGATTATATATATTTTATTAACACATCTTGAGAATGAAGCATTCAGCAAAGCATAAAGTAGTGGTTTTATTAGTTAATAAAAGTGTGAAGTATTCAGTTTAAGTATATTAAACCAAAATATATTAGTTTCCAACCATATAAATATGGGATGATATAGTAAGAAACAATACATCACATGAAGCATTCCAAATATTTTAAATAGCTTGAAGTAGCCTGTTTTACATAATTAATACATTATAAAACAGAACCAGGTTTGAATTTATGTTATGTGCTCTGAAGACCACACATTTATCTCTTCATTAAAAGAAATTTCTTTCAGCAAACAGTAAGTCCAACATTCATTTAAACAATGAGCAGAGAGTGCCAAAGGTTTCAGCGAAGTCATATGGAGTGTCAGCCCATCACTGTTCAGGAACAAGCACAATCTAATTCAGTAAAAGACATTATTGGTACTGTCTGTGTGAGGAAACTCAATGGAGTATTCCAGACAATATGGGTAAAACTGGGTTTTGTATGAAGTGTGTTTATTGACCAAATTCTGAATGAGTTATTAAAAGCTGGATAAGCTTCTTAAAAAAGACAACTGAGTGCCTTTGTACCAACTCTTCACACCATCATCAGTTCACTCAGCTAAGCCCTCTTTGCTCTAAAAAAATAAAAGCAAACCACACAAAATAAAAACCTTTTGAGGAAGGGTGAAATACTACTGAGTGAAGCATGTTCCCAGAGGTCTGTCTAGCAGAGTTTCAAAACGCATGATGCTGGTAACTTAGCTGAGTAGGAAAGCTATGGGTTATTTAGTGTTGCTCAGATCTTCCATAACAGTTTACATATATTATGCTGGGTTCTATTGGTTAGTTATTTCATATTTACCTCAGGAAGCAGGCTTGGACCATTTTCTAATGAAATGAATGATTTTTCCACTGATCTTTCCACTTACTTTTATTGAATCAGTTAAATAATAAAATTATTTAATAATAATAAAATAAATAATACTGCAGCTATCAGGTTAGAATACTATTTTAAAGTCCATTAAAATCAATGGGAAGTATTTCACTAATGCTGATAGATTCAGAATCAAGTATGTGGTGGTGTCTATAAATGATTATAGGATCATAGAATAATTCAGGTTGGAAGGGACCTTGAGAGCTCTTCAGTTCAAACTCCTGCTCAAAACAAGATAAGCTCTGGGATCAGACTGTTACTCAGGGCTTTACCTGTTGGGTCTTGAAAACCTCCAAGGATAGTTATTGCATGACCTCACTAGGTAACCTGCTCCACTGCTTGCTTGTCCTCACAGGGAAAAAATATTTTACTTATGTCTAGTCTGAGCCTTTCTGGTTTCAACCTATGCAAGCATACACTCTATCACCTCTTCCAGATAATGGTCTTCAACAAGAGAGATGCCAAATTAGAATCATTCAATACTGTACATGTAATTGGCTTCCAGTGGAGTCTGACCCACTAGCAGCTCACTGTCCAATCAGGGTTTTTTACCCATCTAGTTTGTCTGTGCATTGAGACTGTAACATCTTAACTTGATACAAGAATATATCAGGTGATGGTGTCAAAAGCCTTGTAAAAATCACAGTAAATTACATTCATTGCCTCTACCCTCATCCACAAATCCAGTTGTTATATCCTAGGAAGCAATTAGGTTGTTCTAGAATGAATTATCCTAGGTCAGTCCGTGTTGACTGTTGCCAGTTGCTGCTTTCTCCCACATGTGCTGAGAAATGTTCACCAAAGAGACTCACTCAGACATTTGCCCAGGGACTGATGTGAAGCTGACCAGCTTGCACTTTGCTGGGTCACCCTTTTGGACTTTTTTGAAAATGCATAAAGATCTGCCTTTGTCCAGTCACTAGCTCATCTCCAGTTTCCCTCACCTTTCAAAGGTTACAAAAGTGGCAAGGACATAGGACATTTGTCTTCACACCCTATGGTGCAGCCTGTTCAGTCCTATGGGCTTTTACAGACTTAGTTCTCAAAAGTAGTCCTTGACTTGATCCTCATCCATTGCAGGGGTGCAAGAGACTTTCTTGATGACGATTGAGGCAAAGGTAGCCTTAGATGTGTCTGCTGTTACTAAATCACCAAACCTATTTGGCAATTGACCCACATTATCCTTGTTCAATCTCTCACTACTAATGTAGTAGTAGAAACTCTTGACTTTAACGTACCTTGCAGGTATCATATGCAGGTGAGTTTTGGCTATTATAGCACCACCTCTTCATGCACAGGCATTGTTCCTAAATTCCTCCTTTTTACTTATTTCTGCTACAGTCTTCTGTATGCTGCCTTTTTGCATTGGAGTTCTGACTTGACTTGTCTCTTTTACCAAGCCAGCTTCCTGATAAATTTACTTACTATCCTGACTATTGGGATTAGCTGCTATTATAACTGGAGCACACAGCCTTTAAAGACATGCCGGTTTTCCTGAATACTTTTGCATTTCCGAGCTGCTTCCCAAGGGATCCAACCTACCAGTTTCCTGATGACAATTGCAATTACATTTATGATTGACTAATATTGGAAAACTCAGTTGTGAAACAGATGTTTAGATGTGGAAACAGATGGAACCCTGTCATAGTATTCCTATTTCTTCTGGTTTAGAAATATCTGGGGGGGTTCTTCCTGTATTAAAATCTTCAATTTTCAGATGCACTTTTATCTTTTACAGTATTAATTATATTTTCAAAAGAGTAATTTTTCTCCAAATAGAATAAATTAGTATTTAGCCCAGCTTCAGTTAATACATGAATAAAATAGTGATACCCTTTTTTCATCTAGTTGCTGCTAGTTGAACATTTTCTGTTTATCCACATATCAATGTACACAGTTATAATATTCCCCAACCATAATGACATAACTTGTCTCCTTTCAGTCATCTAGCCTGTGCTCTGATATGGCTCCCAGTGAATGTGTATGTTTTGTTGTATATCCATGTTTTAAGCCTTGAACCATTTTAACGACATTTCAAAGACTGACTGCTAGAAGAGGTATTATTTTTATTTTTAGGTTTTTAACATCTTTCTTCCATTTTTCTGGGTAGCAGAGGTGACCCTGTTATGTTCTTCAATATTCCTCCTACCTGTGTTCCACCCCACCATATGTTGCTTCTCCCTCTTTCATAGTGGAAATCTGTAACAGATAACCACAGTGTATCTGAAAAGTGTTGGCATGTAATGTGGTATAATTGCTGTCTCAATGAGATCACACTTTTGCCTGCTACCATTATCCTGCTGCAGTCATCCTGATCTATTTGTACCTGATATTCATCTGTCATGTGGTGGAGAAAGGCCTACCACTCCCACTTTCACTGTGCCAAGCACAGTGAAATCTGATGTAGCCAAACTGTATGTACTTGGGTAAAACTCATATAACAGTGATGAAGGAGTTACATAAAGAGAGAAGAGTATATACTGCATCACCATTCCATAATCAAGATAAATCTCAGGAAATGGCCATTCTATTTGTGCAGTTTGCCAGGCCTTTCTCTACATCTTGTATCTTAACAGACATTGTTCAAGCAATCCTCAAGCTCCTAATCACTGTGGGTTTAGTTTCTTCTTTCAATGATAAATCAAAAGTGGAAACTGTTCAGAAGATAATGTAAAGCAGAAGATCTAGTTTTTCATTTAGTAGTTCAATGGCAGTGACAAAAAGTTGGTTTCCCAGCAATGATGCAACTCAGTCTGAAAGCTTCTGGATGGTGGCACATGACTAGAAACAAAGGGTTTTTTCCTCATTGGAAATACAACTTCCAGAGAACTGCAACTATATTTTTCACCTTTATCATAGGGACTAAAGAGAAGAAATGGGAGATAATGACAGCTGATTTTTAGTCTGTTGGCACTAGTTTTGTATTTACAAAACATAAATATAGAATATATTTATAATCATGAATATACTTACTTTCTGGGGATAATAATAGGGAGTGTTTCTCTTTGTTCTTACAGCTAATTTGTCTCTAACCACCGGTATACTTTAATAATTAATTGTGTAGAAGAGCTCAGAACTGTGGGATGTACCTGCCCCAGAGGTTTTACACAGTCATCCATGTTAAAATATAGCTTTAAAGTGTTTGGACATTAGCAAGAGAAAAGTGCTCAATTGTACAGGAAAATGCTGATTTTACTCATATAAAACCTAGCGTCACTATTTATTTGTATACAATTTGAAGACAAACATCTCAAGCCAGAGAACAAATTCTTCGTTAAGACACTGTTTAGCCAATGGAAATTGATGATACAGTTGATTCATTCTGTCCTTGTTCTGGAGCATATCATCCCACCCGTCCTACAAGGACTTCTTCCAGGCAAGTCCTCATTTATTCCAGTTGGAAAAAAAGCACTCTTAATTACAAAGAAGTAGAGATTTTAAAACTCAGTGGTTTTATGTTTTCAAAACACAATGTAATGCACAACTGGAGACCTCTGTTAGCTCGTATGAACCTTTCCATGTCACCCCTCCCTTCTGCAAGATGTATTACTGACACAAGCAGCAGGGACTGGGGAGATGTCTTTGTTCTGTCATTTAAATCAGAATGTTCTTATATTCACAAAGGGGAAGCAATCATTAATTTGGCAAATAAACATATCTCATTTACTGGAAAGATTTATTGACTATTTATTCTCTCGCATACATAAACACAGACAAAATGAAAGATGATCAGAAGACCATTTTTCTTTTCTGCAGTATCTTTTAAGATTTGGGTTAGTCTCCATGAAGTAGGCAAGAATATCTCCTGACTTACATGTAAAAAATTTAATACACAGTTTCCAAAAAATGTTTCAAAATATCAATTTTGGATTAAAATCTATTTCAGTAAGTATTTGACAGACTTAAATATTCCTGCCAAAACAGATGTACTAAACTTTAAAAATCTTAGCATAGTGATTAATATGCTGAGATGGATATTTAGAAAACATGCTGAAACCTGAGAAACTCACACAAAGTAAAATTGCTACAGCACCTGAAGGACTGTCTCTATGAAGAGCAATGAAATTGCTGATATTCATCCTCTGTAGTATAAATCATGCAGATCCACTTTCTTAACTCATTTTCCCCATTTCCATATCTGAATGTGAGTTGCCTTCCCTATATAAAATATTCCAGCATCCATTTCACTGCTGGTTCTGATCACTTATTTAATGCTAAACATATGATTAAATGTTATGTTAGTAGAGGTCTTGTTACATTAGGAAAATAAAATTTAAAAACCAAAACCCAAACCACTGTTCTTTATTCTTCTGTCCTAAAGGGTATACCACTTTACCCAGCAGTACTTTTGCAATACAGGGTGAAAATGAATCGTCAGTGCAAGCTGAGTAAACTCAGTTACCTTTAAATTGTTTTCATTTTTAGAATGTTTCCTTTTCTTACAATTGTTGTTAAAATGTTCAAGTAAAATATGATAGCAGCTCAGCTGTTCTGGCTTTAGCTTTACTGTGAACAAGAGACATGCTGGATAATATTATAGATAGCTACCACACAGCAAAGCTGACCAGACTTCTGTCCCTGCAGGAAGTGTTTTGGTTGGTGCTCATGATGTAATCATGATATTGATGATGTTTTCAGATTCCTACAGTGATGCTTTTTTCCCCTCTTCCTTTCTTTGATTTCCCCTGAGAAGACCTTGTTCTGGCTGGCAAGTTGTGTCATTAAACTTTTTTTTTTTTTCCTCATGACTACTCATCATTTCTGTATTACCTCTTATGACAATCACACCACCACAGATGTCATCTCACCATATTTCTCTAGAGATATGATGGGCTTTCAGAATAAAATGAGAGTCACCATTGGTTAGATTTAAGTTACAGCAAAATGGAGGAAGATGAGGAAGTCGTTATACACTACTTCTTACACATTAAAGTGGAAAAGAGGCTCATTCCACTAACTCAAATGGCATTACGAATATACACACCTAGAATTCTGTAATGTGTAGCATCAGATCAGAAAAAAGAGATGAAGGAAAGAAAGCTCTTTGGAAAAATAGGAAGGAATTGCTGAAGCTGAATGAAAGTGGAGCTTAATTTCAAAATGGCCACGAAATCAAAGATTATTACATGGTAATTTTGAAATTCAGACTCTGAACTTGACATAGAATCAATCATCACAAGTCCAGGTCTGTCTTCTATGTTAACTCTGTCCAGATGGCAGGCAGTATTTCCTGTCTTCTTTATAATCAATTGCTGATATGTCTTCCTGATGGCCTTCTAAAGCAAAAGAAGTCAAATACTGCATGCAGCTTTGTTGCAGGCCATGACAACTGAACACCAAAGTTTTCTGCACTGCAAACAGTTTTGTATCCTCTGAAGAATGGATAAACTCATTCTTAATATTTTTTTTAAAGAAAAAAAATGTAGTTTTATGCAAGCACTTAAATTCCCTGTATAAATTAAAAAAGCAGTAGCTATCTTGCTGACTGTCAGATTACCATAGTGTGTTCCACACAATACAGTCCAGCTCAAGACACGTTTGTTTTCACTTAAATTCCAAAATGTGAAATATCAAAAATTTGGCCCTGATCATTGTCTCCAGCATTCTTGGAGAGTCTAAGCTAGGATACTGATCCTCTGATTTAAGAATATTACAGAGCTTTAACATACAAAAGCAAAATAATTACACCAATTTCAGGATTTTGAGGGTTTAAAATGATTGTATAGATATAGGTTATTTGATAACCTACCCAGGAGGAAATCATGCTCACTTCCTTTCCTGTGACTTTACTCAGTAGAAATTCCTTTGTCAATTGGGAAAAAAAAATTACCTATATCACTCACAGCACCTTTTCTATTAGCGTGCAATATTTTTCCAAGTTGACGAAACTATAGGTTAACCCTGGCACACGAGTTTTCTAGTACATCTCCTTGCCCAGAACATGGACAATGTGTCCAGGGAAAGCTTTGTTTATCTGTTCAGATGTGCCTGAAATTGGAAGCGACTTAGCTGAAAGATACTAGAAGAAATAGACCCACATATTTAAAGTTAAAGATAAGGATAAAACAGCATTTTGGTCAAATTCTGTTAAAGTCAATGAACTTGATTTAAAAATCCTAGTCTGAGGTTCCTCTCTCATATGAATGTCATGAAACAAGTTCACTTTCTAACTTGGAACCCATCATATTTAATGGCACTTGATACCACACTGCTGAGTTTCCTGTCACACATTACAAGACAACTGGATTTAGCTCTTCGCAAGCAACTCAGGGAACTCCCAGTGCTACAAAAAGAGGAGAAATCACTGAAAATGAAAGTAATTTCAAAACAACTGACAAAGTATAGGTTTATTTTTTTATAAAGACACTGATTTTTAAACTTTTCCAAATGACCGACCATTTGTAGCAATAAAAACAACATGGGCATATAAAGTCTAATTTTGCATATTTATATCTAAAATTTGTCAGACTGTTAACTTACCCTTCTTTATTAATAGATTTACACAACTGATTCAACAACAATAAAATATTTCATAATGTGAAGCAGGACAAGCCCAAGTGGGTAAACCAGTAATTTATCTTTCTCAAACAATGCTTTTAATGGGATTTTATAAGGGTAAATCTGCAGGCTCCTGTGTGCATTAAAGCCCAGTCAAATCCATAAAATGAAAACAAAGTTAAACAACTTCACAAAAGACAGGAATAGCCTTTTAAAGATTCAAAGGAGTACTTTTTCTGTGTCTAATCTAAGCAGCCATCATGGTGAGATTGATGGGCACTGGCAGAGATGCATTTCATGAGGTGGCTGTCTGCTCGATGGTATTAGAATGGAGCTATCCATCTTCATTGTGCTCCATTAACATGCCCCTCAGATCTATCAGGAAAACGTCTACAGTCTTATTTTATAAATTATTACCTCTGACAGATAAATATTTTAGACCATATTTAGGAATATTGCTTGCTGATAGTTCTTCTTTTGCCTACATATTTTTACTTAAAAATACCAAAAAACGATGTTTTGTTTTTTCCTAATGTTTTTCCTAATGTTTTTTCCTAATGTAAGGGTATTTCTAGTCTGTGTGTGGTAAAAATGATTGTCCACTTACTGGACTTCAACAGTGCAATGTACAGAAATGTGTTGCATGTCAGAAGATAGGTGTTCACTAAGGAAGATACATGTTCTTTAAAGATATATTTTCCTGCAAGAATTCATTTAAAGGTAAAGAGTCAATATATGGAAATTACGTTTGTGATTACTTTCAGTGCTGAACATAAAGCAGACAGCTGACTCAGACATTTTGTCATCATTGGCTGAGCTTTGTGAGTTCTTCAATTCTGGTGTTGGGTGTTTTGGTTGGGGTTTTTTTGGTTTTGTTTGGAGGGTTTTTTTTTTGTTGTTCCCATCAATTACATTCTACTATTCAAGTTTGAAAATGCTGTCATATGCCAGTCTTCATACAAAAGAAAGATTTTAAAGAAACCATGTTATTCTAGTTTGCTGTCTTTGCCCTGAAGACCAGCTAGACTAACAACATGAACCATTATTCATTTAATGTTTACTTCACTGGTTTCTCAAGCTGCAGAGTCAATAGTTTGCAGCATGTTTTTCAAGGGAAAAAAGAGAGGTAGGAAATAATGCTCAGTGTTTAATAATGATCAGGTTAATTTTAATTTGTTATCCAACCTAAGTAGGTTTTAGTCTGAGAAGTATTAGTCTGGCTTACTGAACAATTAAACCCTTTGTTAAGTATTTTTTTCTTTTAAAGTCCCCCTGGGAGAGGCTTTCCTGTATGGAATAAAAGGAGTGTATCTAACAGCAAAACAGTCCTTTCTTTTTTGAACAATGATGAGTATATCATATATGAGATATATATGAGAACAAGTACATAGCGATGGTTGGTAAGGTAAAGGAGAAACTGAATGTCCCAGAAGCTTTCAGAAAGAGACCACTAACACTGTCATTGTGCTACTCCTTCTGTATGACATCAGTAGTCCACATGGGACTTCAAAAAAAAGCCCCAAATGCTCACAGATATACATGTGTTTCCTTAGAAGTCTTAGATAACATAGTTCCTTTTCTTTTTTTTCTTTTCTGTTTTTTGTTGGTTTTGGTGTTTGTTTTTGGTGTTTGTTTTTGTTTGTTTGTTTGTTTTTTTTTTTTAATGCTGCTTTCTAGCTCATTTCATGAAGCATGAAAGAAATAGGAAAAAAGATGAATGATATAGACAAGTTCCAAAACAGAAGGCTATCAACCTAACTGCACTGATCAAAGACACAAGGGGCAGTTAACTAGGAGGAGGAGATCTAATAAACAAAAGGGTTTAAAAAATGAGAAGTATGTGTGGAAAAAGTGTAACTTGATTATTTATGGAGCTAGAACCAATATACTTAGTTCTAATACAGCTGAAGAAAGAGAACATAGGAAAATCATTACAGAAATACTATTAAGACAATATGGAGAAGTATCTTTGAGATATATTTACAGGAGAAAACTTAACCTCACTTAACCTGAGTGATTTTAGAATATCAGGTGTTTCACTCGTTCTGCTTTAAGCTGTGTACCGCATTGATTGCAGCCAAGGGAAGACAAAAAAGGTAGAAAAAGTGAGAAGAGTGTGGTCCTCAGATGAGGGAGTGTGTTAAAATCTTGTATTTATAGCACCAACCAATCTTGTGAGTCACTATCTTTGTCCCTGCACCTAAGATGGGTATAAATTAAAGAAACTTTCCTCACCTTGAGTTTTAAAGTTTTGAAGACACAATCGACTTCCCTTTGAATGCATTTCCTAAACAAATATATTCTATTGGTGTATATGATGCTAAGGCATATGAAGGACAGGGAGGTGATTCAAGACAGCCAGCATGGTTTCACTAAGGGCAAGTCCTGACTGACCAACCTAGTGGCCTTCTATGGTGGAGTGACTACATCAGTGGGCAAAGGAAGAGCTGCATATGTCATCTGTCTGGACTGCTGTAAGGCCTTTGACACTGTCCCCCACAACATATTTCTCTCTAAATTGGAGAGATATGGAATTGATGGGTGGACTGTTTGGTGGATGAGGAATTGGTTGGATGGTTGCATTCAGAGGGCAGTGGTCAATGGTTCCATGTCCAGATGGAGTCAGTGACAAGTGATGTCCCTCATGGGGCCTGTACTGAGACCAATACTGTTTAATATTATCATCAATGATATAGACAGTGGAATCGAGTGCCCCCTCAGCAAGTCTGCAGACAAGACCAAGCTGAGTCGTGCAGCTCATGTCTGAGGGGCAGGATGCCATCCAGAGGGACTTGGACAATATCAAGAAGTGGATTCATGTAAACAACATGAGGTTTAACAAGGCCAAGTGCAAAGTCCTACACCTAGGTCTAAGCAATCCCTGGTGTCAATACAAGCTGGGGGATGAAGGGATTCAGAACAGCCCTGTAGAGGAAGACTTAGGGGTACTGGTGGATGAAAAGCTGGATATGAGCTGGCAATGTACACTCGCAGCCCAGAAGGCCAAACATACGCTTAGCTGCATCAAAAGAAGTGTGGCCAGCAGGTTGGGGGAGGTGATTCTGCTCCTCTACCATGCTCTGGTGAGACCCTACTTGGAGTATTGCATCCAGACCTTCAGTCCTCAGCAGAGGAAAGACATGGACCTGTCAGAGTGGGTCCAGAAGAGGACCACAAAAATGATCAGAGGGATGGAACACACCTCTCCTATGAGGACAGGCTGAGGGACTTGGGATTGTTCAGCCTGGAGAAGAGAAGACTCTGGGAAGAACTTGTTGCAGCTTTTCAGTACTTTAAGGGGCCCTATAAGAAAGATGGGGCCAGACATCTTCATAGGACCTGTAGCACTAGGGCAAGGGGTGATGTTTTGGAACTAAAAGAGGGCAAACTTAGGCTAGACAGAAGGAAGAAATTTTTCAAAAATAAGAGTGTTGAAACACTGAAACAGATTGCCCAGAGAGGTGGTAGATGTCCCATCCCTGGAAACATTCAAGGTCAGGTTGGATGGGGCTCTTGAGCAACCTGATCTAGTTGAACTTGTCCCTGCTCACTGCAAGGGGTTTTGAACTAGATTACCTTTAAAGATCCATTCCAACCCAAATGATTCTATGATTCTATGAATTCATAAAAATCAGCATAGAGTTTAGATGGGTGGTACTAAATGTTATGTGTTTTTAAAGCCTTAGCTTTTTAATTATATAATCATTTATGTTGGAAAAGACCTTAATGATTATTGAGTCAACCATTAACCTAGCACTGCCAAGTCCACCAGTAAACCACGTCTACACATCTTTTAAATACCTCCAGGGATGCTGACTCAACCACTTCCCTGGGTAGCTTGTTCTAATGCTTTATAACCCCTTCAGTGAATAAATTTTCCCTATTATCCAATCTAAACCTCCTCTGGCGCAACTTGAGGCTGTTTCCTCTTGTTCTATCACTTGTTACTTGGGAAAAGAGACTGACATCCACCTTGCTACTATCAGGTAGTTGCAGAGAGTGGTAAGGTCTCCCTCGAGACTCCTTTTCTCCAGCCTAAACAGTCCCATCTCCCTCAGCCAGACAACTCTCATAAGATTTGTTCTCTAGGCCCTTAACCAGCTTTATTGCTCTGCATGAGATATGGTCCATAACCTTTCTTGCAGTGAGGGGCCCAAAACTGAACACGGTTGTTTGAGGTGTGGCCTCACCAGTGCCGAGTACAGGGGGACGATCACTGCCCTAGTCCTGCTGGACACACTGTTTCTGACACAAGCCAGGGTGCTGTTGGCCGCCTTGGCTACCTGGCACACTGGTGCCTCATATTCAGCTGGCTGTCGACAACACCCCCAGGTCCTTCTCCTCCAGGCAGCTTTCCAGCCACTCTGCCCCCAGCCTGTAGTGTTGTGGGGGGTTGTTGTGACTCAGGTGCAGCACCTGGCACTGAGCCTTGTTCAAGCGCATACAACTGGCCTTGGCCCACTGGTCCAGTCTGTCCAGACCCCTCTGTAGAGCCTTCTTACCCTCAAACATATGTGACTCCAGCTCATAAATGTAACAGTAAAGTAAAAAACACTGAATATTTTATTCCTCCCATATACAGCAAAATATAGCTAAATTCAGATCGTTAATAAGAAATTTTTTTGTTGCCTCTGGAGTAGCACCACTTGTAACATTAAGCATATGTAGCATTTATAAAAGTGGTCACAGAAGTAGGTGCCTTCATTTTACCAATAATAATGATGCAAAATCACGTAGGCCAATGAAGATTATGATAAAATGCATGAACATAAGCTTGCTTAATCTTGAGATTGTAGCTGGTGAAAATGAATTGGTAGATGACCTTTTTACCTTTACACAGAAAAGCCTGTTGCTTATATTTTTAAATCATTATTTGTTCAGATTAATTTCAAAGATAGTTTTGAAATAGAAATTTCAGAATGGGTAGGTGAATTTCGTGACACAAAAAGGAAGAGTTCCAAATGAGGCCATATGCCATATTTTGAAAATCAAAAAATACATCTAAATCAAATGAAAAGAATGGCAACATTTTGTTATTGTATTCTGTTATTTTAAAAAAGGGTTCTACAAATAAAATGCACTAAAAATATCACTGGGATTGATTAGTTATTAACAACTAGTTTGGGACAATGGGGATTTCACTGTTTGTATCAAGTCTATAATTAATCTTGAATGTTAATCCATAAGAAACAGGAAAAGTACAACCTATATTAGCCTATATTAGCCTATCTTCAACAGCTATTTCAACTCTTATTTTCAGCTCTGTTTCAATGTTTTCTTCAGTGGAAGGCTAGAAGATTTTTCTTGAAACTGGTCCCACATGATCTGAATTTTTCCAGTTTATTAAGAGGATGTTACCAAATTGCCACTTCAGGCTTTAGAAGTTCTATTCTTGCTTCAGCAAGCTGCTTGAAAAGGTACATGGGAGAGTACATAAGAACTTAGCACTGACTATACCTGAACAGGCTACACACAGGTCATCCAGCATCTTGCTTTAGAAATCAGACAATACTAACACCAAGGGTTGATTATACATTACTGTGTAATGTATACAGGAGCAGGCCAAGCACTTCCACAGAAATCTCACCCTGCTCCCAGTCACTTATTACAAAGCTAACATGTTCTTACTCTGTGAAATATAATGAGGATATAATAATAAAAATCTTTATGGTTTTTTTCCCACTATATCATTTAAAGAGAGCCTTAACAAATGACTGTGACAACCTGTGGCATCCATTTAGCATGTGTCTGAGGGACCTTGAGTGTGATGATAGTAAGGGCTGGGCTGTGGACAGGTGGATTGTTCTCCTGGATCACAGGGCAAATTTTTGTCACCAAAACAGATATCTTCATGTCTAATTACCCACCTTATTCAAAAAATCTCATTCAACTTAAAGCCACACTGGCAGAAGAAGAGGATATTTCACTGAGCAATGCTGTTTGTGAGTGGAGTGTTAGGCTTGTGAAAATCAATGAGAATTTAAGATCCAAAAAAAGATGTGTAGGTGTCTGAATTCTTTAAACTATGACTTGATAAGCAGCTGAAAGGGAAACAGTGTTTACATTTTGTGCATTGTGTCCTGTAAGGTCTACAAGTCTAATCGAGCCTAATTTTATGTCATATTTGCTTAAACAGATGGGCATAGCAAGCAACCATGAGAAGACACTTTGGTGTTTCAACAAGGCGGTAAAATAATTAAACTCCTAGCATTTGCCCTAGTTTCAAGATCAACATCAGAAAATTGTTCACTGTGAGAAATTATGTTTCCTGTTCAAAAGGTACAGAAAGTAGTTTAATTTTACTTTGATGACACACAGGAACTGCAAATCAGGTTTAGAGGCATGTAGTAGCAAGAATTGTACAAACAAAGTCAAAACCCCAAACTTTGCCTCAGGTGGCTTACAATATAGATTGCAGAGAAAATAAAATGAGAGACTATACAACTCCAGAGAAATTCAGGTAATAATTTAGCTACATGAAGATAACGTCCAATCTTGGAAAACTTAAGGTAATTAATAAATCAGGGGTGACATCTGTCAACCTTACTGAATGTGACTATTGCTAACTCATATCAGGTGATGAAGAAGGAAAGGTAGTTTTGAGGTTTGGAAGGAGAGTGTGGGTCTATATTCTGAGTCCACATTTTACGTTCATGGAAATCGCTAATACCAAAGGTGGCTGAAGATTCTTTTTTTTTAGCAAATCCCAGAGTTACATATTCTAATATACCAGAGGCATACTACATCTTTTTTGGAGGATGTAGGTAAAACAAGGTATTAAGCTGTCAAGAGAACATAACTAATTGGGAAATCAAGAAGACATAATGACAGGCAAATGCTGCAGCTTAGATGTTCGGCGACAGACTAGGAGGCAGCAGTCACAGGAGTGTTTTGCAGTTACAAGATAAGCAGATGCAGAAATGTAAAAGAAAAAATGAGAATGGGGTAAATATAGTTAGGAAAACTGTTTTAATTGCATATGCACTCTATTTTTAGAGGCCTATTCATATACTCGGGGGAAGCAGGTAAGTACTTTGATATAAATTGCTGAGATACTGTGAATGATGAGATGACCCCATAAATCATTGCCAACCAAATTCTGCTCTATTATAGAAATGTTGAATTCATGTTTTCCTGTTCAGCTAGCCCAGCCCAAAATTCTTCATTCTGCTCATCTTGTTATTAAGAAAAACTGACCATATTTTATTAATACAGGTGTTGCCCATTTGGGTAATTCAATGGAAACTCTCAGTAACTGCCAGGATGCTTCAGAACAGCAGTATGAACAAAGACAGAACAATCTTTCACAGTCAGGGTTGCTGCCTCTGTGTTATGGCATGTATTACTTTTCAGGGAGCAGAAAAATCAAGTAAATACAAACTTGTAATAACCTGCACAGGACAAATGTGTGTTAATCCTTCCTGAAGCTGATGCTGCAGACTTGAACACTTATGCACAGATCTAAAGGGAAATGCAAAGGAAGAAAAAAGCCTTTATAAATGAGGTTTAAAAATTGGAAAAGTTATTACCCATTTTGAACAGCTGTAGGTGTGTATTTTCTACCTGAAGATAGAGTAGGAGAGGATGATTTACTGTTTTCTAGTAGTGAACTGCCATCTTTTTTTCTTGACCTGGTATTTGCACACATCTATACCGCATACATCTTGTATACAAGCTTATTCAAATGCAAACATACACATGCATGCTTTCTTGTGATGCTAAAAATGCTCTGCACTAGTGAAAAGCTATGTTATTGCTTACTTACTGAAATATAAAGGTGGTCTGCAGTTTTGATATGAAATGAGGACTAGTATTTGGAGGCTCATCTCATTCTGAATTAGTATTACTGAGACACTGTACTCTGAATGTCTGTGTGCCTGTGTAATTAAGCATAAGAAAACTGGAAGAAATGTGTGTCATATAAACTGTGATATTTTAAAGGTAAATATTGCAGAATTGTATTGTGTTTACATGGTAAGCAAGACAAGACATGTGACAAGCAGTCACACACATTGTGTCAAATGATTAGTTGAAGTCTGATGAGCAAAAATAACACCAAACTCATTTACACTATTATTCTACAAACACTAATATGGGGGGGGGGGGGGGGGGGGGTGTGTGGCGTGTGAGTACAGAGCACAGGTGTAGAGGGTCTGTCAGGGGGCCGGGGGCAGCCCCTGTGGGGAGCGGCCAGGGCTGCCCCGTGCCGGTTCCAGCCGGTTCCAGCCGGTTCCAGCCGGCTCCAACGGCCCCAGCGCAGGGCACGGCCAGGCCCCGCAGCCGCCATGGCCGCCATGGCCGTGGGGAAACCTGCGTGAGGGAGGGCAGCGCTGCCGGCGCTGAGGGGGAACGGGTCAGGAACAGCCCGGCCGGCCCGAGGGGAGAGGGCAGGAGGGGCTGCAGGTGCCCAGCGGGGATCCCCTGGAGGACACACACTGGAGCAGCTATTGCCGTGCTGCTCATGGTGGTCTGCAGACCAGAGCAGGTTTATCCTCAAGAACAACAGCCATGTTGGTGCTGAGGAACAGGAGCAGTGTGTGGAGGAAGGAGCAGCAGAGAGGAGCTGTTATGGACCGACCATAGCACCCCATTCCCCATCTCCCTGTGCTGATCAGGGAGGGAGACGAGGCACAGGAATCAGGAACAAATGAATGAATTTTGGCTTGAGAAAAGGTGTGGGTGGGCTTGGGGTATAGGTGTTTTAGCTTTTGTCTTTCTCAACATCCAAACTGGTTTTAATTGGTAAGAAATTAATTATCCCCAATTTGAGGCTGCTTTGCCCGTAATAGTAATTAGTAAATAATGTGCACATCTTGAGCTTGACCCATGAGATTTTCCATCTGATTTTCTCACCCCGTCCTCTTGAGGAGGGGGGTGAGAGAGTGACTGAGTGCGTATCTGGCAGCTAGCCAAGGGCAGCCTACAAAATCAACCTGTTGGAAGTCAATGACGGTAGACCTGTAGGGCGACTACAGGATGTCATATACAGGAAAGACAGCAAAATTTAGACCTTAGACCCTGGCAACTCTTTGCTCTGAGAATCCCCAGCAAAAGGTGTCCTGAACATCTGGGAAGCTGTGTAGATTACTAACCCTTAGACTATATCATCTGTATTGAATCAATATTTTGCAGAAGTACACCCAGAACACATGTAACAAAGAGAAATGTTCTGCAAAATTAAGTTTAAAATTAAAAAAAAGCAGGTATCCCAGCCAACTCTTTTATTTTCATAAGTTTTGCTTCATATTAAAAGACCTCCTCATGGCCAATTATCTCCTTACCCAAGAGAATTCTTCTCTTCTAGTAAAGAAGAAATAATCTCAATAAACAATTCATCTTTGGGTGTGTGGAGGAAGATAAAGATTTTCAAGATGCTAACTTGTAGTTTCGGGGTTTTTTATGTATGTAACACCAAACAACAAAGTGTCAAAAGCAAGTAGCTAGGTAATTCATCTTCTCCAAAGGATGAACAAAAGAAATTTCACATCTATACTTCCAAAAAAGAATCAGGAAAGGAAAGATGAAATGTTCACTTGATTGGTTTCCTCTAGGAGTATTTTCAGTGGTTTTGTTACAGTTCTGCTGCCCTAGTCTACTGTTACATCCCTACCAAATAACTGTAAAATTTACAATTAAGTCTTACCTTTATGTCACTCCTGGTTATATCAGAGATGCCCACTCACATTTTTTGAATACATATTTTCAAAAGTCAAAAACCCCATTTCTGAAGGGAAAAATCTTGGCTGGTTCACGTTAAGGCAGTTAAGGAAAACTGTTGTCTTAGGTATGCCCAAAAATATGGAAGATTAAAATCTTTGTTTAAATTCTTAGTAATAAACTTCAACAATATCATATCAATATACATTTTAATGACAAATTTTGTTAGAAACTTTTATATGTTGCGTATTTAAGGAAAACTGCATTAGCACACTTTATTTTGTTGTTTCAAATAATTAGTGGTCATGTGTAAAATTAAGTGTAGACAATGAAAACAAATTATGAAAAAGAGAGTTGGTCTTAAGGATTTTGTTTTTCCCCAGCAGTGGGAAATGTCCTGCTAGAATATCTAGAAATCAATTATTCTGCTAATGATTTGACAATCTTTCTAAATAGATGACTTTTTTTATATCAGTTCTGGATTTATAGACTTCTGGTTTATCTCACACATAAAAGATACAAGCTATAGTTTAAATCAGAACTTCCAACAGTAATTGAAAGTCTGGATGCTTAATTCATATTTAAATAATGGCAATTAGTATTGAAATTTCCATGACATGATTTGAGGCTATCAACATTACAGAAAACCTTCAGTGTCAGTTTAATGACTGCAGCATAATTAATGACTCCTATCTGGAGGACTACTTTTTCTCAGAAACCTACAGTGTTAAACTTCAAAAGTGAAAGTTCTAGTGGATCAACAAGACTGATATATGTCAATTCCCAATTTCACCATTTTCTATTTCATTTTAAAAATACACTTACATAGTGATAATTGGAAAAAAAGTTTCTTTAAGTTAATAGTTATTTCAGAAGGTTTTTTTAGTCTTTTTACAGCTGTTTTCTACTTTTTTTAATAAATCTGGGGGTTTGGGTGTGTTTTTTGTTATTTGTTTTTACTGACCTCAAAGCTTCCTGTGCTACCAAACACATCACATTCTTATCACAAAAGAACAGAGAAATGAAAAGCATTATATGTTATTTTCAGTGTTTTATGTTTGCACATAGTGCTTCAGAGATACAGCAATGATGAAAACTAATTGAAAATTATCTGGAGTTCCTTATGTATCTCTGAGTGCCTGGAGCTCCATGCAGAAATTTCTTCTGTTAGTCCTCTTGGGAAAACTAAAACACACAAGTATTGCAAACTATTGTTCCTAGCAAGCAGTTGACATTTTAAGCATAGCCAATCAGTACTTATGAACCTGTATTCATTTGCATCATCTTGAATATTCCACAGCAATTACTGTAGTAACCATTGACAACTTTATATCAGCAATGTACTTGCACTTGCTATTATTTTAGTTGAAGCATCCTGCTTACACATATTCTTAACAGAGAAGAAATACTGCAAGTAAAACTCATAAAATCTATACTTGTTAGAAAGTACCAAATATGCAAACTTCATGAGTGTGAATGTGGGCAAAATCTTTCCAACATTCAAAGATTTCTCTTTTCCCAGTCTGTTCCTTAAATAAATCTGTGGACAGGAATGGATGGCATTGTATTATATAAAGATAACAGAACAGCCTGATTGCAATTTATGCTAATAATACAATCCCTTCACTTTCCACTTCTTTCTGCCTGAATGTTTGTTACAGACAATTAAACAGGTGATGGATGAACCCTTGGTTCTTGGATTTTACTGCAAACTATACAAACTTTGAAAACACCAATATGTAATATGAATGATGAGCCCTTACTGACTAGTTTGCATTTCAATTGGCCTTGAAGAGTTTTACATGTATGAGCAATAAACAATCCATGATAATGGCTGAATCTGAAGAAAATAAAAATCTTTTACCAACAGGCTGAAAATAGGAGACCACACCAATCCTTAGCCTATTTTTCTTTTGGAATATCCAAATGCTGTGCAGTATTTACTACATGTGTCACTCCAAGGCAGAATGGCAAAACAGATTATTTGTATCTCAATTCAAAATTGTTGCTACTGCGTTAAGGAACAGACCCAGATCCCACAAGACATAAAATTTTGCAGATAAGTTTCTCATTTCAAGCGTATGCTTTCCTTATTATGAGGTGTACAACCATAAAGAAATTGATGAGTATTTGCTGCTCTTTATGTTACCACAAAATAGAGGAAAACAGATTTTACATATGTAAGAAGAAAGCTGGAGCTTTATTTGTTTATTTCTGATTCCATGCTTTAGGGGAGTAAAACAAACTAAAATACAAACACTATAAAATTTGATGGTTCATTTTCTTGCCTAAACTAAGAAGATTAAAACTCTGCCATCAGCTTGCTCACGGAACACTTTTACAAACCTTAGTCAATCTAATCCAACCTCTATCAAGAACCCCTGCTAATTTTCTGGAGAAGTGGGTCTTCTATAAGGAAAACACTGTCTCATTGAAGATGGTTTTCCACTAAAAGTCACAGGGCCTGAATTCCTCTGTTTTGTGCCTCTGGGATTTGTGAACTCACAGTATAACCGGTCTGTTATATGAATTGTAATGGTTTAGGCTTTTAATTTAACTTTTAAACTCATTCCAGTCCTAACATATTGAGGTTTACTTTGTTTTTAATAATACTTAAGAATAAACAGAAGTTACAAAATAAAATTTTGAAAGGTGTGGGAAAAAAAAAAGCCTTTCATTGTTTTTTACCACTCATGAATTATGTTCATTACTTGTTGTCCTGGTTTCAGCTTGTAAATAAATCTATTGAGTAAGACAAGCAACTATTTACTACTAAGTTCCTGCTAACAACGGTGCTATATGAATATTATTTGTAACATCTATCTGCTCTCTCTAATAAAGCATAGCAGCAGGATATAATGTAAAGCTTTAATATACTTCAGAATGTCAATTGATATTCTTTAAAAATGAATTTCTGATATTTTTTATATTCATTCATTTTTAAATGCCCTGCAAAAACATAATGTAACTAGGATCCATAACAGGGGAGAGAATACTTGTTAGCACTTCTTTAATGTAAATATATCAAAGAGTAATTCTTTCAGGTACTCAGGTTCCTTAGAGATTCTGTGTTATAAACTATTTTTCTCAAGGGAATTAAACAATTAATTAGCATTATCAATTAATCTCTTAATAAAGGTGAAAACCAAACACAATCAAATCTATACTGAAATCTTAATATCACAGTAATTAAATATTTTTAAAAAGAAAACATGTTTCCATCTTAAAACACTGTACAGCAGAAATGTCTCTTCATTGTATAGATGAATTTCTAAACACATATGCCAGTTGGTTATGAATTTCTTCTGCAGTGTTAATAAACAGAAACATTGGGCAGAATCTTGGCCCCGTGGGAGGTGAAGAGGCTTCCTTGACTGATCTCAGTGGAATCACGGTTTAAGCCTCCAAGTCTCCCATACAACACATAAGGAAATTCTGTCTCATAGTTAAAGGGGGAACTCATTACTCAGTGTGAAGTGTGATTCTAGCATGGTCTTTTCTCTGTGAAGAAGTATTAATCATGTTCATCTTCACTGCAATCAGATGCTAAACACTGTCATTTAGTACTGCAGAGGTATCACATTAAACCTCTCTATATACACTGTTACGTAACAGTTACATTTCATAATGGCAGAAGGTTGAGCCTATTCCTTTTGATAAGAATATTTTTGCCCACAATGCTACTAATTTCATTTCTATGGATATAGTCCTTTGTGTAATCAATTTAGAGCTTGATCCTTTGTTTATTGCAGGATTGAAGCCAAAGAATATAACTGTCTATTCTTAGATTTCATTGTGGTGTAATGACTTTGGTTAAGGGTACAATTTTCCACAGAAACTGTTAATTTTCCAGTAAAGCCAGTAATATAAAATAATTTATAGAATTTGTCACACAGCAGTGCCTAAAGAAACATCTCTACTGGCTTATATGTATAGCAGAACAGCTGTGCCAATTTGAAGTAACTGTAGTATGTTAACTATATCCATGTAATTATATTGATATTATTTTTGTTTGAAAATAAGACTTTAAAAAGCTAACAGTCTGGCATAAGGAAAGGTTTATCAAGCTTCTAAGGAACAAGCATCTGAAATACACAATGAAAAAAATTATCAGGAAATCTGTTACAATACTAGTAAGAATATTAGTGATCACAGAAAGTTTGAAGAGTGTTTTCAGAAAGGAAAAAAAACAAACACCCTCAAACAACTGAACAAAACAGACACTGAAACTTTAGCCTATGTTTTCCTTACAAGGATATGTGACCCAACTGTATAGAGAAAATTCACTGTCGTTATTAAGGCTTGCAGGTAAGTTAGAGGTACAGAACTGAAATCTACATTTGTAAGAATATAATTTCTTTATAAGGTTAGTAGTATTCAAAATTAATCTAAAAGAGAAGAAAGTAATTGACTTTTTCATTGTAATGTTACAGATTTTAGATTGTATACCTCTGTTCACCCTTCACATGACATATCAATTCTGTCATAAGCAGTGATTTCTTTCCAGTAAGTGTGTAAAAGTTATATGAAAATTCATGTGTGTGTGTGTATAAATATATAATAGTGATACATACTGCATATGTTAAGTTACATGTCCAAAAATGGTTTCTGCTGACTTGATTCCCCACATCAGGCTATTTTTGAAATGTAATGTAAAAGAATCTGAAAGAAACAAGATCTTGCCAGAAAAAGAACTGCTGCAGGAATAAGTCAATAAGTCAACTACATAAGTCAATATTAAGGTTGTTGGTGCAGTATGACAGTTCCACAGGCAATTGAAAGCATAGCAGAATCCTTTTTTGCAGTTATGAAATACATACAAATATGTGAACATGTCTGCATGTGAACGTGCACATACACGCTTCTCTATTTCTATTATAACAATTTTTTATAAGAAACTGTATGTATGTCTTAAACCCAAAACAGCAGAAGAATGAATAATTTCTTGCATTCAGGCTGGGCTTGTCTATGAACCCTCAAAGTTAATAGCATTCCCACTAACATATGGCACAAGAAAGAATTCTTTGGAACTACAGGCCAGGAATGCGGTGGATGGATTAAACAAAACTCATCCTAAATGCACCTTGCATATATCCTAGGTGAGACATCACTGATGCAGATATATGTTGTAGAAAAGATGTATGTAAGGGGAAACATGTGGGGCAAGGTTCTGACCCATTACTTATCCAATACATGTAACACATAAAGCTTCATTTCTTATCAAAACGGTATTTTAGCTATTAGTAAAAGATAATTCAGTATCATCTTTCCAGTTGTACAATGGAAGTTCTTTAGCAAAAGTTACACAAAAAGAACTGGAAAGCAAATACTTCGCTAAAAATCTTACTATAAGCAAAAGGACAACACATGCTATATGTCTGGAATTGATTTTTAGTATGATTAATGTTTTAACAGGATAATCAAAATGCAAGAAAGTTACTATTACTACTCTAGTTACAAGGATGCTAGCATTGAATGGTCAAAGCCCAGATCATCTAATTGTTACAGAAAATCCCCATTGCACACTTAAAATCCCCATAACATTCCTAATGTTGCTATACATTAATTTTGTAGTGTCTTTATCTTCTCTTGGGTGTTATGTTCATCCTTCTGATGTTTATCTAGATCCTAAGATTGACATAGTTTTCCTCAATGAGTTGGAAGAGAACAAAAGTTGAAAGCAGTTTACAATGAGTCATCAAGCACCGGAGTATTTTGTTAAAAGTATGATGCTAATGGTAAACATAAGTCTACTTTTATATGACTTCTTATGTATTTCATAATAAGAGACTCAGAACTTCTAGAAGTTCTGTCAAGCAGCACTGTCAGTCTGATAATGTCTATGAGGCTGAAGAAGAATCAGAGCTCCAAACAGGGCAAAAAGAAAAACACAGAGGCATAAGCGTGACTTTTCTGTTGTGTTTTTACAGTACTAAGGTCAATTTAGCATTTTCTTTTTTCTTGATGTTGTTGTTGGTGAGTTTGTATATCATTATAATTATCTGTTTGTCTTGTACTCCTAAACAGACACCAGAACAAAGCAGCTGCTCTTACTTGTGTACCTGGCTGCAGATTTGCCCTTCATGTCCTCATAGATAGCATTGAACTCTCCTGTTGCAATTGGCATTAAAATAACATCTTCTACACCAATGGAAGTGAAGAAATATTTAATATTTTCAAACAGGTATTTAACATTCCTTTTCTTAAAAATTCATATTCTAAACAAAGGTTTCAAAAGATATTTGGTTGTTTCTTGGTAGCCATTCAGGAAGATTGTCCTAGAAGTACTTACAGTTTTATTTATTGTATAATAAAAGAATATTTAATTCTAATATATTACTAGGAATAATCCCAGAGACTACTTGTTTTCAAGTGTATGCAGAAGAGCTTCAATTTATATGGTAGTAGGAAATCAGAAATCATGCATTTACATTTCACTATGGCCCTTCTATAACCCTTGCTACTCAATTGTCTATCCTAGAATTTAATGTTAATGGTTATGTTGATGTATTTATTAGAAGAATGAAACAATTTAAAGATTTTAACTATATCTTCAATTGTTACCTCAGCTAAATCCAGCATATTTTTTAATTCATGTAAATCTTAGAAACAAAGTATGAAAACCAGATATCTTCTCCTTCTGTCTCAAAAACCCTTAAGAAAAGCTTAATGTACTGTTTTAAAGGTATTTCAGATTTTGCTATACACAAAGATAAGGTTTAATTTTACTACCACACAAGTACAGTAAATGATACAGTAACTTGTCTGTCAGGTTGGACAATCAGTCAGACATTAACTGAAACAGTAAAAACCTGTCTTCTTTAAATAGCCAGGCATAATGTAATGTACTGATACCTGACAACTAAATACATATTTCTTCAAACATGTTTTGTATAAGCATCTGAGGACCTTGAATTCTATCTGCTATGACAGGAAAGTACACTGAAAACCTGCCATATCACTCTTGTTAAGCATGAATAATTTGTACTTAATAGGTATATTTATTAAAAAATGCCACAGAAAATAATGACCGTAGGCTCACATCTTTCTTTTTTTTTTTCCAAAGTACTGAATTTAAATAACATCAGCAAACACTTCATATTTTCATAAGTAAAAAATTCAGAGTAAAAAGGTGACAAAATCTATAAGAAAGATATCCTGAAGTTGCACTATATGAATTAATTACTTTATAGACTTTGGTGTCATAATTTCACTTCATCTCACCTCTCACTATCAGTTTATAGCTAGTTGTGTCATCCAGACTTCTTCTGTATTTAGGAGGGCATCTGCAACGTATATTCTGTTCCAACTACAGTAGGCTGCTGAACTGAAAAGGGTATCTCTCCCCATTTACCGTAGAGGATGCCTTAGGCTAGTCACTAGTTAACCTAAGAACTAGCTTTGACCACAAGTCTAGCTCTTAAATAGCTCAAATTAGATCATCTCCTTTCTACCTCCAGTTTACATTAAAAAGATGCTGTTTTTCAATCAGATTTTGTTCTCGTTTCAGACATAGAGTGTTTTTCTTAGTTATTTTTGGAAAGAAATGAAATGACAGAAATGTTTTTCTCTGAAAATTCTTCTTACAATTCTTGTTCTAAGAGCTGAATAATAAGCAGTTTTTCTGTTATCATATATTTTCTCTTGATTCTGACAATACATAGGAGAAGGAAACCACACGAGGCACAGAAACCTTTAAATATTCTCTTTGATGAAAATAAGTTTAAGAATATTGGGACAGATTGAGAAATGATGAAGTAAAGTTAACATGACAATTTTTATAGATTTCAGGATACTGAAATTCACTTAGAAGTTTGTCAGGCAGCAGAAATGTTTTTGCAAATGACTAGGCATCTTAAATTGATATCAAATAGTTCCTTCTTGCATGTATTTGACAAAACATTATGTGTTCTGCACTTGTTTGTAGGTCATTTTCATTTGAAAACAAAAGAAATAACCCCCCCACACTTTAAAAACAAACAAACAGAAAGCAATCTACACATCATTTGGGTTCATGAATCAATTTATTTCTATAGTTATTTTCTTACCTCATAATATTTACCAGCTACCACTATTTTTATATGGCTGTTTTTGAAAACAAAGAATCTACAGTTAAGAAAAAACCCTCCTGGATTTATGGCTGAATTATAATTCCTCGGTTTTATATTTAGTTTATAATTCACCACAGATGCTGTAATGAAGTTAGACAAAAACTAGAGGCTGTTCACGTGAGTTGACATGTAAATACCTTGTGGTTACAGCCATTTTGGAAACGATTTTGAATCAGCACTTGGGGAACAAGGGCAGGAGGCAAGACATGGGGTATCATTGATAAAAGAGCTTGGGTCAGGAGGGGTGAATGGCCAGGGGCTAATCACAATAAGTAGCTGAAGTAAGTAGCCTAAGGGAAGAACTTTAAGAGTGCTGTGCATGCCAGGCACAGCAGAAGGTCATCTGCCAAGCAGCAAAGCACATTGGTGATTTAAAAGGGCATTGGAAGAAAAAAACATAAAAGCTGAAGATGATGACTGTAGAGAAGCAACTCTGTGAAAAGAAAACAAACAAACAAATAAACAAACAAAACAACACAACAGCAAACCCCCAAACTTTTATATACAGGGAATACTTTCCTCTGCAAATGATTCCTTATGCTCTAGATAAAAATTATTTGCCATGAGACAGGTGTAGAGTATTGCATATGAAATTTTTCAAGACTTATGTGTATTCTGTTTGGATTGATCCAGATCTTCAAATAGTCATTTCTAGTTTCAGCAGTTGCAGTCAACATGTTATATAAAATGAGGTGATTTTCCTTTCTGACAAAAAAGATGTTCTCACTAAGATATTGTAGAGCTTTTCTTTCCTTTTTTGTCTATTTAAATATATTTCTGGATTAAATTCATATTGAAAAAAACACAACAGTTTTAGAATTAAAGCATCATTATAATTTTGCCTAGATTTAAGAGACAGGTAAGATGTTTTGATGTTGAAAGGAGATGACCATTTATCTCTGAATAAAAAAAGTAATCTTTGATTCATTAAACTTTACATTGTGAATCATACGTTACATTTGAAATATATTCTGGTTTACATCTCCAAAGCTATGTTCCATTATCATTAGAACTTCTGACACTGAAACAAATATATTAGTCAAGGTATACATCACTGCAGTGCATACTTCGGAGAGATGACAGAAGGTGTAATGCAGTTAACAAAAAAAGTTCAATTCATGCTAGCAGTTAGTCCACAAACGCCAATGTATTTGGCTCATATGAGCATTCCCAACCCCCTTGTCAGCCAATGCTTCTGGTGCAAAAAACACTTTCAAGTAATATTTAGCATGGCACAGAATCAGGATCTGTGGTTGGTGACAGTGGTATTTTCCACTGCAGGCTGCTACTGCCAAAGCTGTTAAACTGTTAAATAACAGCAATGCTAATAAAATTGTGAACTCTACAGCATGAGGCACATTTTTACCAAGAACAATTTGAGGGAATTCAGCTTGTTCTGTATTAAAATCTATGACATATTTTGATTGCAGAAAGTTGCAGTGGTGCACAGAGAAGGGAACTGGTTCCCAGAGGGGAATAATAAAAGCATTTTTGGTTGGAACAACAGATATGTGAATAGGAATTAGCTGCCTTTGAGGCAGAAGAGTGATTGGTTTTATTATTGTTATTATTTTTATCATGGGCAGTGAACCTTGAAATGTGTGTATTTAGGGGATTGGATATATTTAGATACATGATAGTGAGCATATTTTAGCTTTGTGTAATAAGGACAACTTGAAAAGACACTTAAGGCACCATTTTAACCACAAACATTTTAATGGGATACAAATATGTTATTATTGCAGAAATCATGTAAATATAAGTACCCAAAGGAATATGATACATATACATCATGGGATCATATTTAACATTGGTTAATATATGAATTAGATAATTTGGGTTATACAAATATTTTTTGAAATGAACAGTTTTTGAATCAATGGTTTTGTGGAGGCTTTCCCAAGACCAGCATCTGTTGCTCATTTTTTTCTGTCAGAACTTGAAGAATGTTCATACATAAAGGATAACAAATTCTTTATAAAGTTTCATTGCGTACAAGTAATTCCTTGATTAAAAAAATATAAATAATAACTTCACATTTTGATTTTCTTCAAGATAAAAAGCAGAGTTGAATCTTACAAATGACTAATTATTACTTGGCCCTTCTTTAATTTCAGTTTAGTCTGATATATTCTGTCTTAAAACTTCATTTGGCATTGCTACAGAGGGAACATTCACAATAATTACAAAGTTTCACTTTTATAGTAATTTCAGATTTCCGTACTTTGATAAATATGTTACATTGCATCAAAGATTGTGTGTTAAATTTCCTTTAAGAATCCTTTAAAGTTTTAAACCCAAAATGTATGTATGAACTCTTTTTGAATCTTTCTTGGTATATTGAAACCATAGTTGTATTGTAAGAAAAGTACACAATTACTGTGCTCTAAAAAAAAAAAAAATAGTTCAAGAAATTATTTTTTTTCAGCTAGTGAAAAACTTCATAAATGATTGTCGGAACCATTTCCATTTTTCACAGTGGTTGGAAAAGTATTTTTCTATTTTATTTTTAATATGATTTAGATGAAAAGAGTTCAATTTCTGTATTAAAAGCTTCTAAGTATGTGGACTCATTGGTACAGCGTACATTGATAGTCCTGTCAAAATCTTAGATTTGTGAGTTATTAACATGTATATAATTACTATTTTAGATTCATTAAAGTGTACATTATAATCTATTGAATCAGGTCATACTCCCCCCCCCCCCCACTTTAATTAAAATTTCATAAATACTATTGAATGGTAATGGCCAGAAGTTTCAAAGACAGTCTATAGTTTAGAAAAGATGTGTATATAAACTTTATAGTCATGTATCAAGACTGTACTGTACTTTCAGTAAGCACATGCCTCATGTTACCTGTTTTTCTAAGTGAAACCTTCACCTCTGAAACCAGTAGCACCTTAAAATTCTTGAAATACATAAAAATGTCAAATGTAGGGGGTGCACCAGGGATAAATAAGGATATATATAGTTAAAACACAGAAAAAATAAAAATAATGTTTCATACTTCGTTGGCAGATCATGCTTTCTCTTCTGCAAAGAAGCTGATATACATTTTACAGTATCTTTTATTTCATGTTTTTATGTGTCAGTAGTTTCATGGTTTCATTTCATAAGAAAATATTTGTTTCATATAAATAATTTCCTAGGCACTCATTTCTGTTCTTCAAAACATGGTGTAGTTTAACAAAAAAACCCAGCAACTTAGAACTCTTCAAAGAGCCTCCCTCTTTCTATTTTCATAAAATTCATTCTCTTACAAGCCAGGCTTTATGACTTCACTGAAGTAGTGGACACTTTGCATCAATAAATCTTAAGCAGCAAGTTAGAATGAGCTTGTTGCAGATGGTTTTCTCCACAGAAGTCAATGACCTATTTGTAGATCTGCATTAAATAATAGTTTAATATATAAAAATAATTAAAAAGATAAAGATTTTAAACCAAAAGTCCATATGTATGTTTATTTTAACTATAAGGTTGTCATTCCTAATTTCAGCAACCCTTTACTTCTGAAGACATCTCCACTAGGTTTTCTTTGTCTGCTTATAGAATAATGTATTTATTCTTCAAATGTTCATTTTTATACTTGACAGAGTTGTTTATATTCCTGTGTATTGCAATTTTTTCCTGTCCTGTAATTGTGTCTCATAAAAAGTCTAATTTTGACATATTATTAGCTGGTTTTCCTTTTTTTTTTTTTTTTTTTTTTAAAAAAAAAATTAATTTTATTTCCCTGCCACTAATTAAAGAAACAGAGTTTAAGGAGTTGCAGATTTGGCAGAACACATTCAAGCCTCCTGCTGTTCTGGTGGTAACTTCTCAGATAAACTGCTTAAGGATAAGTTTCGTTTTGCTTCCCAGGGTTGGCTTTTTTTCCCCATTTTTCATTAGTGACTATGTAACCTACAGAGTAGTAGCACTTCCATCTGTCTAGAAAGGCAAAACCTGTATGTGACAACCATCTTGTTGAATAGTTGGAAAATATTAGCAAACAACAAAACAGTAATATTGGCTCAGTCTTTTTTCAATGAACTGCTGAATGTTGCCCATAAGCAGACTTCTGACTATGAGCATTACCTTCCTATGCTCTAGAAATATTTGGTTTTAAAATCTTGTGCAAGATTTTGAATTGTGTAGAAGTTATATGAATTGTGGTAAGCAATTCTCCCTCTCTTTAGAGATTTTCCTTCAAGCTAACAAAAGCTGTAAAAATTAACTGTTCAAACTGCTGGCAAAGCCATATTCAATGCCATAGGAAGAAATTTGTGCTTTCAGTCATCACAGATTCTAACAGTAATAAGTATTTTTGAGCAAGATTTCTAGCTCTTCTTCCAAATGAGCTGAAAAGTCTATTCTTGTGATAAAAGCAAGTTCAGTAAAGCTAAATATGGATCCCAACTGCCATGGTTCGCTTTCTGAAGATCATTGGCAATGCAATTCTAGCTGCGCTACTTCCCAGTACTTTGTGAATATCTTTAGAATGTGAATCATGTATAAAATCATCACTTCCTGAAAAAAACTATAATGGAAGACTTTACTGGCATATTTAGGTCATCTCATGCACTTCTTCAGTATTTTATAGCTGAAGCACCTTGTTTCCTTTTGTCAGTTATTGTGATGCTGCTTGTACCTTGTATCTTAATTATTTTTCAAAGTTCTTCAAAATTTCTGCAGTGTTAGGACAGCAGTCCTTGTCAAACTGAAATAAATCTGAAACAAGCCCTTGTGATTATGCTTTAGTAGAAAAAGGTGATCACAGGGTCTTTTGACAGAGCATATACGTATGAGATGTTAGGTATTAATGTGGAAAAATCTGCAATCTGCTTTTGACCACAACACAAAATATTCTTTTTTTTTTTTTTCTCCAGCCTCTCTCCTCTATTTTTTTATTAACTTAACCCATGTAATTGAAGATGATATTGACTCTGCTTTTGTGTTTCTGAAATTAGTTATTTGCTACTTGTTTTATTTTCGAGTCTAGTTAATACACATCATAGCCAGTACACTGGGCTCTTACCTAACCTGGAATATTGGTCAAGGCTATCTTGAAGCAATCCACTAATGAAATTGCTTCCACTTCATATACATGTACCTAAAAGCCGAAGTTGAACAATGTCCTGTATACATGAAATTAAATATTTTCCATTTTTTAAATTTAAATATTTCTTGTTTTAAATAATTCTAACAAATAGCATACTAAAAACAGTCTGTATACTCCTTTAGTGTCTAGAGGTTTGATGACAGGTTATTTAAGTCTGGTAATTTTGTAAAATCACAATTCCTGAATCTCTTGCCTTAGAGACCTTACAGTAGAAAACTATGGAAGGGAAAAAATTTCCTTTGAAATTGTTGATTTGTGAAAACATATTTCAGAGTTGATTTTGACAAGTTTTCAAACCTTTTCAAACTTTTGATTTTTTTACAGATTTTTTTCTTTCTAGAAGTTCTTTTCTAAACATAAAATATTCTTTTTTATTGTTCTTATTTAAAAGTCAATTTGGAACAGTTAGGGGTTTTTTTGCACAATATACGTCCTTTACATTAATCTGATATTTATTCAATAGTATATATTTTTAAAAACCCAACAATATTTTTCACTTCAAAAATACCTTCTTTTTTTTCAGAATTATATCATTCTCCAGAAGAAAAAAAATATTCTAAGTGTTTAATTTAGTGCATTTTGCCTTCAAAAGTTTATTTTGCTTTGGTTTTCTGGTTTCAGAAAATAAACTGGTCCCTTAGTCCTTTCATTTCTTTCTTTCTGATCTCTGGTAAAAACTAACTTGTAGTGAAGTGTGTCTGCATCTCCACTCTTTCTATGCACTTTTTTCCATTACAATTTAGACATTCTTATTTGATTTAGAATGATGCCTCTGTGAACATGTGCTTTTTGTTCAATTATGTGCTTCAGTTGAACATAATTTTTCTTTTGAGAAATAATCTTAATCCTGCTTTTTGCATCAAGCTTATTTTAGAAAAATAATCATACTTGTGAAACAGACTTCTATGTATTGCATGCACACTGTTCCTAAATATTTAATACTGCATTTGTAGCCATAGTATTGCTTTCATTGTTGTATATTGATTTCAATATTTTTTATGATTTTTTATATATATTTTCCATTTTTTTATAGGTAATCTTGGTTTAACTTAAAAAAGTAAATCTTACTGTCTAAAGCCTGAAGATCTCAAAATTTTATTATAACTCATCTATCTCTACCTCTTTTATTAATTATACTTTTATAGATGCCTTGGACTCAAGACTGTCCTATATATCCATGCATTTGGTTTGGCAGCAAACTTTTGTAGTAGAGGGGCTGCAGGGGTGGCTTCTGTGAGAAGCTCCTAGAAGCTTCCCCCATGTCTGATAGAGCAAATACCAGCCGGCTCCAAGACAGATCTACTGCTGGCCAAGGCCAAGCCCATCAGCCACAGTGGCAGTGCCTCTGGAATAATTTATTTAAGAAGGGGGAAAAAACCTTGTGCAACACCAGCAACAGTCAGGAGACAAAGGAGTGAGAATATGTGAGAGAAACAACTCTGCAGACACCAAGGTTAGTAAAGAAGGAGGGGTATGAGTTGCTCCAGGCACTGGAAAAAAGTTTTGTCTGCAGCCCGTCATGAAGCCCACGGTGAGGCAGGCTGTTCCCCTGCAGCCCATGGTGATTAACAGTGGAGCAGATATCCACCTGTAGCCCGTGAAGGACCCCATGCTGGAACAAGTTGATGCCCAAAAGAGGCTGGGACCCTCCGGGAAGAACATGCTGCAGCAGGCTCCTGGCAGGACCAGTGGCCCTATGGAGAGAGGAGCACAGGCAGGAGCAGGTTTGCTGGCAGGACTTGTGACCTTGCAGGGGACCCACACTGGAGCAGGCTGTTCCTCAAGGACTGCACCCCATGGAAGGGACCCACACTGGAGCAGTTCATGAAGAATAGCAGCCTGTGGGTAGGACTCACAGTGGAGAAGTTCACGGAGGACTGTCTCCCGGGGGACAGACCCCATGCTGGAGCAGGGGAAGAGTGTGAGGAGTCCTCCCACTGTGGAAGAAGGAGCGTCAGCGACAATGTGTGATGAACTGACTGCAACCCTCATTCAGCACCCCACTGTGCTGCCTGGGGGAAGGAGACAGAGAATTTGGGAATAAAGTTGAGTCCAGGAAGAAGGGATGGGTTGGGGGAAGGTGTTTCAAGATTTAGTTTCTCATTATATTTCTGATTATCCTACTCTGATTTGATTGGTAATAAATTAAACTAATTTCCCTAAGGTGAGTCTATTTGTCTCATGATGGTAATTGGTGAGTGACCTCTCCCTGTTCTTATCTCGACCCATGAGCCTTTCATTATATTTTCTCTCCCCGGTCCAGCTGAGGAAGGGAGTAACAGAGTGGCTTTTGTGGACACCTGGCCTGGGGGTCAACCCACCACAATTAGTCAATAGTCTTTAAATATGGGGATAGGGAACGGGATATCTTGGACAATAATCGTTTATCTCAAAGAACACCACCTGAGATTGTAGCAACAGTGTGCTTCACATAAATAAATTTAAATACACATAAATAGAGAGATAAAATAGTTCTCTTCCAAAGAACAAATTTCTCCTGCTGTATGTGTTAGCACAGCTCCCATGAGTATTCTTCTGACAGAATTTGCATCTGAACACAATTAATCTAACTTAATGATGGCGGTGTGTATAATTAATTATGTTATCAATCTGTCTCCTTAATGTTGGTTTGGATTTACAAGTTTTTATTATATTAGCTGAAGAAATAGGAATATAAAAACCTGTGGATTCTTACCTTGGATTTTAAAACATCCAGCAGATTTGAACTCATGGGAACACACAAGCAGGGAAGACTGCAGCTAAATGTAATTGGGAAACATATTGTAGTATCTTCCAAAAAAATTTTATTTCACAAATGTTTCGGCTGTCTTCTTAATTACTTAATTACTTAAGAATTCTTATTTACTGTGATCTTTGAGAAAGAGAAAGTTCTTTTCATGTGAGGAAAAGCTTTGAGAAAAATATTAAGATAAATGTTGTGGTAAAAATATCACTTTGATTTGTGTTTTTCTGTTTATTCATTTTGTTCTTACAGTGCAGACAACCATATATATTTTATGTTTTCATATATACCTTACTCAGTCCTCTACCTTAGCTGCTGTATTGGCAAGCTGTTAATCTTCTTTCTTATTCCAAATGTATGCTTTTTCCTTTTGAATAGAAAGGCCTTATCTCTAATAGGAATGAACGGGTTTGTGAAAGTGCTGGTTTAAAAGTCTGATGCTCTTCAGTTGTCATCTATGCTGTCTTAAGAGTCAAAAAACCTAAATTATATTTTGGACTACATGTTCATGTACCTTTAAACAAAATGATATTTGGTGAGCTGTGACATAAACTGAGAGAGCATTCACACTGTTATGTTAGAGCACAGCACCCATGTTCAGGGACCACTGTTAAAAGTGCTTCCTAGGTACACAGAATTCATGTCAGGAATTATAGGAATCTACTATTCAGCTAGCCACCCCTGCTCTCTTTAAGGTCTGTGGTAAGAAAAAAGGCAATTGTGGAAATTGTGAAACTGAAGCCTAAAATATATCAGAATATAACGGGAACTACAGGTTGAGATATAGCTACCTGCAGAGAGATTAATTCCTACTTAAGCTATCCTCAACATTACACCAATTTCATCTTAAGACAGATTTTGAGCATGGTATAACCATCCAATTAATTCAAAAATCATTTATGTAGGTACAGAAGAACTCAGACTATAGTACCTAGACTGTCACAAAGGTGCGTGTCTATCTATTCCCCCAAAAGCATGGGAAGGCTGTACACCAGAAAACAGCTGACCACAACCCCACATGCACATCACTACTTTCACCTACTTTTTGTATTTATCCTTTTGGGATTGCCACATGCCATCTCTTTCTTATACCTTTTACAGCTTCTGCTGCAGCTGCTCACTTCACGTGGAGATATTCTGGCTCAGACACCTCTGTGCTCTCTCCTTTCTTTGCAGGATGATCCCCAAAGGACAAGGTGCAGAGAGAAAGCTATAGCACAACCCCATTGCCTCTGCTGGTAGAGCCCAAGCAAGCTTCCTTCAGGAAGTGTTGCTGTAACAAACAGGGATCTTTGCATGGTGTGAACATTATCCAGAGAAAGTACAACAAAGCACCTAAGCCAAGAGTTTTGCTAGGATACTGCTTCAACAGTGTTTGACTGTTCCACCGTGTTTTGTCAGTAATTAAAACACAGAGAGGTGCACTGACTGCCTAAGGTCATCCAGAAGGAATAAGAGGGCTAGATTAAAGATCTCATGAGTCATCAATCAGTCACTTGTTTAATAAACTGTGATGCCTCTCTGAAGCAAAATAATTAAAGACTGTGGCATGACATACGCTTTAAAAACAACAACAACAAAAACTAGGCCAAATTATCTCTTTTTTTTCATTTAATTTGATTTATTACCATGATACACATTCACAACTTAGCATTACCCCCTCTGAACGCTTTTCCTAAAAATCTTCAGTAATTTCAGCACAAAGAGAACTGAAAAGAAATTCCATTAGTCTGCACTGAAGAATCTACCAGTGTATGTATTTCAAGTTAGGATGGTTACTGTTACACCCTGTAACTTTTAAGATGCTTTTAAAGATAAGTATCCAATCTAAAATATTGCCACCACCCCCATCTACATCATATAAGGATATTTATCACAAACTTCTAATTTTATGATTATGTAGCAATAAAATCTTGGAAAATATTTTGAAGTGCACTGCAATAAAGTTAGTACATTTTTCCCCCCTCAGATATCAGATTGTTGTTATCAGTAAAAGTTGTGACTTCGATAGCAGCAACAGTTTTTCATGCAGCTGCCTAAATATATACGTTCATGTGAATAACTTCACATACATATAAAATATCCTGATTTTTTTCCAGTATTTGAGGATACCCATGATTTTAATATTTGATTACATACTTAGGAAAGAAAAGCCATGATAAATTATTTTAAATGATAAAACTAATTTTCTTAGTGAACCGGATTCCACTGGGACATCAGGTATGCTATATGTGTGCTATATGTGTGCTATATATTATACTATATAGCATATATACTACATGCATATGCTTAAAACTCTTATTTTGGGCAAAAGCCGTGGGATCATTCATTAGTATTTTTAACAAGTATATTGGCTGTTGTATTTTAGAAAGAAATGCATTTGTGGGCATAAGATTTCTAATTTGTCATCACTTTCATGTCAGTTATATAGTGAAATACTGGTAGAAATGAAGCAAATGTACATGCTTGTGCAAAACTGATGAAGCTATTTGTCTGCTGTTTTTCTCTAGCTGAAGAAAGGTGGATAATGCAAAGTGAAAAGGAATTGTCTCACATCATCTAGAAGAACACTTGAAAAACAGCCTTAGGTAATTGCAAAAGGTTTAATATTAAAGCATAAAAAATAATAATTGAGCACATAATATCTCTAAAAATACAGGAGATTAAATTAATAATATTTTTCCCAGTTATTTGTTAAAGGACTTACATTTTTCTCTTATTCCCCAGAAGCCTGTAGGATATAATTCAGTAGCAGCATGCATTACTCTCTGTCTGATTTTATCCTGAAAAATTATCCAGATTTTCTAACTTGATAGAAATCATCACATACATATCAAACAAAAGTAAGAGAGTGTCTATGGACAGAAAAGGAAGAGAAATTCAAGGCTGAAATATAAGCTTTGTCCTTTGTGCAAGAAGACAAGACTATTCTATTCCTTTTTAAACTACCCTTACAGGAGAGAGGAAAACATCAATATTTCCCAGGGTGTCCAGGTTAGAGTGTTTGTGTCACAGCTTTATACTGTGGCACACAATGACCATTGCTATTGTGCTGCTGTCACACAGCTGTCGTCCCACATGCCTCATGTGACTTTTTGGCCAAACAAGGCCAAAGTTTATATTTGCCCTTGATTTTAAGCCCCCCTACCATTTTGTTATTTCTCCTTATCACTTCCCACTTGCCATGTTTTGTGACAGGATAAAGTTTACATAATCTTACGTGCTTCTCACCCCATCCCCTCTTTTAATTATTTTTATCTTAGAGGGAAAGTACAGTCCTCAGGAGAACCTTCCAATCAATCAGCCACGCATTAGCATCTTCTTTTTATATCCCTCATCCCTACAGATTTTTTTCACCCTCCCCATTTTAAGAGTAATGTGGGTTAAGAGCAACACAGCTGAAGAGATATAAGCCTTTTTTTCTAGATTGTTGTGTAGAAGAAAGCTTCAGCTACCATATGAGGAATATGAGTCAGGCGTGTTTCATAATAGACCTATTTCATAGTTATGTGTCCATGTACGTAGATACATATGTATACACAATTATGTCTATATAGATAAACATAGATTCCCAAACATATACAGTTTGCATACGTATGTGAAGCTAAAATTGCAATGAAGGGAAAAATTCTGTGCTTTGTAATTAGAAAATGAGTTATTACTATGCCATTGCCTACTGTCATGCAAATTTCAGGGATTTTTTTTTTATTTTTTTAAGGAAAATACCCCCCCAACCCCCAAAATGCTCAACTGCAAAGAATATTTACACCTTAGTTATGTTCCTAAGGGACAAATAGCAGTTAGGTGGCTAAGTCTTCCTGAATTTCAAAGCAAATTAAGCACATCTGTGACTGCAATTTTTTCCCCTATAGAAACTTAGCTTTTTAGCTGTAGCACATGCTTTACTTTAGTAGCATTAAGGAGCACCATTATAATTAGAAACTTGCAATGAAATCTTAATGAGAAACATGAGGCAATATATCATAATCTAATATAATGATACCTATTAGAATGTTAGAGCTCAACTCATCAGTAGTATACTTACGAATACTTATCTTCATTTTTATGGAATTTTTGTAATTTAATGGATGGATGTAATCACAGAGAAGACTGAAAGAACTACCTGATTGGAGACTGACCCTGGAGCAAATTGTGATATAATTCATGTTTCAGGCAGGACAGGATGAGTTTACAGAGGGAGAGTATGACTTTTAATTTCAGTAGTTAGAGCTGTGTAGTGAGAAAATACAGCAATTCTTGCATTCCTTGTTATTTTATGATAACAGCAGTTAAAATAGGCGGAGTATGTCCTTTATTGGCAGGAATTTGGACAGAATTACCTGATCAGTATTCCCCACCTTTAAATTTCTGTGTCTGATAACAATAATGGACAACTAGCAGCTGAAATTTTCATCACTGGTTTGGAAATATATTGCATACATATATTAACCAAGGGATTTTTCTTTTTGAATTATAGATCAGAGACAATAGAATGATAAATAATACAGGAACAAGATTGTTCTGAAGGAAGTTTTAGACAAGGGTTCCATAAGCACAACAGGATAAGCTTTCATGTCTGAAATACATTTTCATGGAATTCCTAGAGATGAATCTTTTTAGAGCATTCATTTGTATGATTACTATTGAGTCATTTGTCAGAATTCATAAGCCTCAGTAAATTGCAGATAGCTGCCATTAATTTTTTTTATGCATTAAAATCTTCTGTACTGCAAAATATTCAGAGAATGTGATTTTGAAACTCTACAGTGAATCAAAGAGTGATATAACAGTATAGCAGCCAACAACCAAAAATGTAAAAACATTCATTTTCAACATTATTATTTTTCCTTGTAATATATCCTTTTCTTCTACTGCCTATTTCTTTTTCTATTTCCCCCTTTTTGCTACTGCTGCTTATCTCTTTTCCCTTTCATCCCTTTCTTCTCTTCCCTTTCTTAATTATTCTTCCTCTTTCTTCTTGACACTCGCATTACATTTATTTTTATAAAGTCTCTTTGGAAGGGAAAGAACACTATTACCAGTCCTGAGATTTTCATACTTATGAATTTTCAATAATGAATTTCTTTTATATCATGATTTTACATTAAATAAAATAAGCTGGAACATGAAAGTATGTCTTAGGCCAAATGCTAATTTTCTTTCTAAAGCTGATGCTTCGATCTCAGTTGCATTAAGGGAATGGGCACAACTTTCTCCTGCCTGTAGCCAGCACTGCCTCAGGTCCCTTTCTAGTCCTGCATTCAGTAACCCTCCTTTCCACTCCTTCTCTGGGTCACTTAGGTCAAGCAATTTGAAAATATATGCACAGTGTGGGAGTGAAGCACAATTATTTATTGTGTAACAAATACACAGTAGATAACCTTGATGGAGAAGCTACTAGGCTAAGTATTAATAGGCTCACCGGCTTTGATGGAAGACTTGATGAGTGTCTGTTGACCAGTCAGCCATCAATCACCAGCCTCTTGCTACTTGGAGTTCCTTGATATTGCTGAAGTACTATCTTCTTACTCCTTGTCTTGTTTCTCAAATGCCACTCCAAGGGGTTTATAACTTTTCATGTCAGTATTTTCCCTTTTGAAAGTGAGCCGCTCATAATGTTTCAGCAATGACACTTCTGGGTTTCTACTTTTCTTATTTTGTATGGCTGCAGATCACATATTTTCTCATGCTTTAAAACCAGTTTCCCAGCAACACTGAGACAAGGTCACAGGGCTGTAATGTACCTAACCCAGCCTGGGGACACAGACAGCTGAGTCTGTTGGAGGAAGGTGACTGTTGGTCCCTTAGCTCTCAAGACCTGCCAGCATCTCTGTTCCTCTGGCAGTGTCTGGAGCAGGGAATACTTTCTCACATCCAGCCACTGCTTCTCTGCTAGAAACAGCTGTCGTCCTTCCTTTGGAGCTTCTGAAGTCACAACAGCCACAGTTAATTCTTGTACAGTTTAAGCCCCTTAGGCAGGATCATTTCAGCTATTATTGGTTTATATATGTTATTTCTGTAAGTCTATATTGTTCTCTTGGGCCTGAAAATTTCTGCTGAAGATATCTCCTTCTCTAGAGCATTTCAGCATTTTGCTTTGTCTCTATTGATTGTGTTGGTTTTTACACTTTATTTGGAAATGATCTAACATAGGAAAAACGTATAAAATACTTCTGGTTTAGGAAAGTGTTGGGTTTAGGGCTTTCAGATATCCTCTTTTGTTGGCTTTCTAATCTAGCATCCCTGTATTAGTGCTATATTAACAGGAAAAAAAAAAAAAGCAAAACAAAACAACAGTTGCATAGGCCTTGTCATGGCATACTTTTAGCAGCAGATTGTCTCTTTCACACACACACAACCTATTTCACCAAAGTATCTATGTTTAAAGACACTGCAAAATGAAACAGAATAAAAAAAAAAGGGGCAGTAGTTCAAATGGCATAATGTTTGAGAAACCAGCAAAAATGTTTTGGGGATCAAAAATTTTGCCATGAAGGATTTGTTTGTCTTCTTGTTTAAAGAAAATTGGGGTTTGGGCTACCAAAAGTAAGAACAATACTTTTACTTCCCATCTCCGTTGCTAAAAACTATTTCATTTCCTAAATAAACACTGACTAAAACAGAGAAAGGGCAGTTCAAATGCCAAACTATTGGCCAGAATTTTATTGACACTGACTCTGCTAGTAGGCACTGACATGGAACATACATAGTTATTGTGAGTTATGCTACACCTAAACACTAGTGCCATGTACAAGGGTATTTTGTACCTGACCATGGGTGACCCAGCTTGTGCTCTAGATTCAGTAAATATGTGTGAACTTCTGTGTGCACTTGTGTACTTGCTGTGCCTGTGCTCCAGCATGATCAGAAGCTATGAGGCCCCATTAATCCATTCAAAAAGCAAGTTAATGCATGCTGGTTTTTGGTAGACTCATTTAATTTCTGTGTACTACCGCATAAATGTTGTTTTTTACTTCCTGGTCCCAGTATAAATGCAGGAATATTGAGCAGCAGTATTTGTTCAATATACTCTATAGCATACTGTTGCATAGCAGCGGAAAGTACGGTTACAGCCAGAGCAGAGGTCCCAAAGGTACCTCTAGGTATCTGGCTCAGTTATTGATAATTATGTAGTCATAGCTGCATGGAGTTCAGCATTTCAGATGTGTTTACTTCCCCCTTCTGCCCCAAGCTCTGTTGTTTCTACAGTTACATGGGTAGTTTGCTGCTCTGAGGGAAATTTTCACCATATGTTTCACCTTCTACACTGGTCTGTAAGACTGAGATTAAACAGATGCCTAACTCTCTAAATCATAATACCCATCAACAGTGAGCCCTAAATGTACCGACAAGATTTTCAGACTAAGTATTTCTATTTCAGAACAGTTATATAATGAAATGAATCAATGAAATCTTAAGAATTAAGAACTTTATCTCTACTAAGAATTCTTCAAAAAAATGAAAGTAAGTTTTTTATTGATCCTTATTGCTTTAGGTGTTTTTAATCTACTGTTGTGAATCCAAGCGCCATTTCATCAGTTCTTAAAAGGACCTTTGTCCCAATCTGTAAAGAATATTTCTTATTACTTTAACAGGCGCAAACAGGAAGCTTCCCAAAGAGAGACAAAGGGGAAGTAAATTTTGGCCAACTGTAATAACATCTAGTCCCTCTCTTCAAAATATGTGGTTAGGATTCTTGTGTTAATTCAAAACAACATGGTTTCTTAAGATTTTCTTTGACAGACTGCAAAATTAGCCAAAAAGAAATCTATGAAGTAGTACTAGGAAAGCATTCTTTTAACAGGTAAGGAAAGGTCATGTAATCTTTTAAAAGTATATTTCTAACAGGAGAAATAGGGTGGCTTTTCAGTAGTATCAAACTCATAATCTAGTTTCATTAGTGTTATTGTATTGTGACTTTTTCACAAAAATATACTCAAGTAGTCTTTCCTTTTTCTTTCCCTCCCCCCCCCCTTTTTTTTTTTTCTTTGTTTTTTTTTTGTTTTTGCTGGACACTGAGTAAAGTAGTTTCTTGAGAAGCAGTGTAATTTTATATGTAATCAGTTATAGAAAGGCTCAAATGTACCTTTCTATGAAATGTAAAAATAATCATCTTAGAGACTTGGTTAGTCAGGTTACGTACATGTAAAGCTGCATGAGCAATTCACAGGGAGTCTTTTAATTAGTATTGTTTTCCATTTTCCTTCTTTGTGATGTTTTCATGACTACATTGGGGTCTTCAAGATGCATATCAGCTAAACAGAAACTCTGTTTCAATGGAGGTGATTCTGCTCCTCTACCATGCTCTGGTGAGATCCAACCTGCAGTGCTGTGCCTAGCTCTAGAGTCCTCAGCAGAGGAAAGACATGGACCTGTCAGAGTGGGTCCAGAAGAGGACCACAAAAATGATCAGAGGGATGGAACACACCTCTCCTATGAGGACAGGCTGAGGGACTTGGGATTGTTCAGCCTGGAGAAGAGAAGACTCTGGGAAGAACTTGTTGCAGCTTTTCAGTACTTTAAGGGGCCCTATAAGAAAGATGGGGCCAGATATTTTCATAGGACCTGTAGCACTAGGGCAAGGGATAATGGTTTGGAACTAAAAGAGGGCAGACTTAGGCTAGACAGAAGGAAGAAATTTTTCAAAAATAAGGGTGATGAAACACTGGAACAGATTGCCCAGAGAGGTGGTAGATGTCCCATCCCTGGAAACATTCAAGGTCAGGTTGGATGGAGCTCTGAGCAACATGATCTGGTTGAAGATGTCCCTGCTTTTTGCAGGGGCATTTGAACTAGACGACCTCTAAATGTTCCTTCCAACCCAAACAATTCTATGACTCCATGATTCTATGATTCTAAATGTGAATGCCTTTTACAGAATGATGCAATCAAAAAGCAACAATACCCTTACCCAGCAAAAAAATCCACCAAACCCCCAAATCACCAAACCAACACTGCAGTCTTAATGGAAGTTCTTACTAGATATTTGTCAACATCATAGTAAAGAAAATGCATAGCTTAAGCCATTCTTGGTATTCTTGTTATTCAGAATTTATTTCTTCCCCAGCCTACAGCATTCACAGCTAGATCCAGACCTAATTAATTTTTATTAGTTGCATATGTCAAAAATAACTACATTCTTCAGTTTGCTGATTATGAATAGAAAAAGTATCACTTAAAAGTTCTGATTCCTAGTAAAGAGTTTTGTAATTTTTGTATTATGGTAACTTATTTTTAAGTATGTTTCCTGGTATTATTTATCAGAGTATTCCTGTGGCTACTTATCCAGACTGATCATATCCTACCTTTTCCTAGGAAGTTTTCCGAACTGACTTCGACCACTTCCTACAAAAAACAGCTCAAAAACTCAGGATAAAACCCAAATAATTTTATAAAACTTTGTTTCTGAAGAGTTCCTAGCAAAACTGAGGCCCTGACCCTCACTGACACTGATGTATGTTCATCTGTTCACTCAGTGACCAGTTCTTTTGAAATCTCAGAAATAATTCAAGTATTTTAAAACACATGTATGTCTATTTTTGTTTGCAGATATTATACTTATTTAGAGGAAGACAGCTTCTGCCTATCTTTGTGTTCTAATTCACATTTTTTCTATGCTATTTTAATAAAAAATAGTATAACCATGACAAACACATATACAAAGAACAGATAGAGTAAATTTAGTTGTTTGTTTTTTTAAATAGTCTTCTAAAATAAGTAATATTTGCCATATGTGAATTATACAGACACATATCTCAAACTCTACAGATTCTTGACTGTCTTCTGTGGTTTTACATTACTATAGTCCCTGGCTCATCTCTGAGGCTGTATTACATCTGTTTTCTCACTCTTAGTAGTTATGGTAGTAATATTCCAGAATGCACACACCCCCTCCCCCCACCCTCAAACAACAGTCCATCTTCTTTTCATTTACATTGTATATCTCAAAAGTTAGCTGGACTAATCTTTCAACATCTGTAATAAAACAAATTCTTCAATATATATAGCTCTCATGGTCTTTATAGTCCAGGTGTGTTTCTCTTTCTCTCAATGAAACTTTCTCTGGAAAAATATAATAGTTAGACTAAAACTTAACAAGAAATGAAAGCAATGTTATGTGTGTTATGTGTGTATATGTATATCCATACTGGTTATGTGTGTATATGTATATCCATATATGTGTGTGGTTAAATATATACATTTAGTAGAGCAGCTGAGAGATGTGTGAAAGTGAAGGACAGAAGGACAGTGAGGAAGACTATTAATATTTTTAATATTTTCATAATCAGTCTCTGAGATGTTAGATGAAGTGCCTTCAGCTAATGCAAACAGTATCAAATAAACTCCAGTTTTTTTTAATATAAGGAGGTTTAATCCTATAAATAATGTTTTAAGGTGTCTCTGAAATCTCTTTTTTTTTTTTTTAGGTAAGATTTTCTTGGGGAAAAAATCTAGATTTTTATATTTTTATTAATAAACTTTAGTGATAAGTAAGTCTTAACATTGAAATTAAATTGACTTAGATACATTAGGGATTTCTGGCCAGTTTTCAGGTTTGTGAAATACAGAAAACAGATAGGAGTTAAACTGCACTCTTTCTTTTTCCCTAGTGATGTGGCAAACCAAAATCCACAAGGATCATCAAAGTAAATACTCCAGTGAACATTCGTGCAAATATTTAGTTACAAAAGCTTCTTCTGCAAACATTTTTGCAAGCAAAAATTTGCTTGTATAAATGTTTGCAGAAATGAACAAAAGAATCCAGCAAGTAGTCTGGCAAACTATTCTCCTTAGAAAAGCTTTGTGATTTTCATTTTACATAGACACTGTATGAAATATAACTTCCTACCTGTGAAAAATTTTAAGAGCAATTTTTACTTTGAAGATAGTAGTATGATCTTAGTAAAAAATAATATATATATATTTCTAGATCTGATGCTCATAAGTCTTCAAGATTTTTGACAGACTGATTTATGAATCTCCCACAACTAATCAATGGTTGGGAGGCCAGGAAAAGCATTAAGCAGTGGATCAGCTGCTTACTGATTGGGAATGGAGTAAGACCCTGCTGGCTGCAGAAAAATTCCTTTGTTTCCCAGCTCCTCCAAACAAAGATTGTACATTCCAAAACTCTAGAAAGCATCTAAATGGGTAGTTTTCAGTTGGTGGCCTTAGAGGCCTAGGGGTATTTCTAAGTCTGTAAAAGGTGACTAATAAAACCTTTTCTTATTTTGATGATTGCCCACATTTCCTCTCCAGAGGTCCTGACATCCTCTGAAAACATAACATCAGATTATGATTGCTGTTTTCAATCAGTAATCATATCCCATCTTTCCTTATTCTTCAGGAACTAATGGTTTGCTTGAAAGAAGAAATAAAGAGGAAACTTCAACCACCACTACTTGGGATGAAATCACAGATCGGTTAACTTTAAAACAAACAAACAAAAAAAAGGACAAAACTCGGGGGGGGGTGAAAAAAATTGTACACTCAAATAGATCATCTTTGATTGAAGTCTTCCAGGCCTACATAATTAGACCACATGTCATTATACTTTTGTTCAAGTAAATCCTACTCATTTTGTCTGATTTTTTTCATCTTTCTCAAGAATACTACAAATTCTTAATAACGTAATTATCTGCTAACAACTGCTTCCCACGGCAGGATGTCTTATTTCTGTTAGTCTGTTAGAAGCTTTCTTTGCCACAGCTCTTCCCACTGGCACCAGTGATCTGCCTATTCCCAATTAGGGAAATATGGAGGTCTTCAATGAACAAGAAAAATACTGACTACTTGTTTTCCAGTACAGTGTACCTTAGAAATCTTTTCTTTAAAACAGTAGATAGTAATTTTCATAATGTACATTCTCAAATATTCCTCAGTCAGCCACAGGGAAAATGCATTTTTTCAAAAGCTTTTCAGTATAACTTTTCAGTATAATTTCAGCTGTACAATTTAGAAATGAGCATTTTATTTAAAGAAGATTCAAGGTATTGAAAACATTTTCAAATTGACAAGTGTTTTTTGATTGAGGGGAAAGAGGCACTTTTTTCTGTTTTGAATCCTTTGATTGAAAGTTTTCAGTTTTTCGACTCTAAGCTAGGATTTTTACTAGTTTATGTCTTTGTGAGTTGAGTATCAACATCTGTGCTTATATTTAGAAATGTCATTCCTTATTCTAGTGTACACAAATGCTCATTAGGAAAACTGAAGATACCAGAGGAAAGTTTAAATAAAGGAAGTGGAGTCAAAAAATCCCAATTCAAAAGAACAAAATTTCAGGAGATTTTCTTTGTCTCATTTACTTTTCCTATAGAAAGTAAATTAAAAACTGTGTTGCCTTAGATAAAGGTTAACAATAGCTATTAAATATTATCAAGGTTATTAATTATTACATTCATACAAGTATTACATTTATGCACGTTTATTAAGTATTAAATTTATACACTTTGAAAATAATAAAATCAATAAATTATAGTTAATTCTTCCATTACTTGCTTGACAAGTGTTAAAAATTTTATTGCTACTTTACCTAAAATCAAAAATGTGTAAACTAAGAAACAGATCATGGAAAATACAATGAAGTGTTTCAGCTACTATATTTAATGTTAGCTCACAGAGACAAACTGGAATATTAAAACCTTATGTTAAGTCCCAATTCCTGTAGAGTAGGGCTTGTAAACTAAATAGCTTATTTTCATATAGTCTTTTTATGTTTAAATAAGGTTCAGTTCCATTACTAGTAAGCATATTTCATGGATGTACTCACATTTTACTAATTGTGGGACCAGATGAAATTTTTATTACCCATCTGGAAGGAACCTTTGCCTTTTAAGGATGACAAAGTATGTCAAAGAAGAGAAAAGAGGATCTCGTTTGGCTGACTGTGGTGAAGGAAGAATGAGCTGGAATTACAGCACTTAAAACCCACTAGAGTACCTGGCTTATGCTCAGCTCTGCCATTTCCCCTTTGAGGGATCAGTCTTCACCAGTGTGATAATTCTCTCAGTCCTTAGCATGCTAGAAAAACATCCCTTTTATCTTCCTTTCTTCTCATTTATTTAACAAAATATTGGTTCTGATTGAAAAGAGAAAATAAGACATGTAAACAATACTTTAAAATATTGCTTAGTTGCATAGTTCATATGTTTGTCCTAAACCTTCATTTAAACAGAATAAGATAGAGATAAAAAGGAAGTTATTAATTTTTTTTATGTGTTAGCAAGAGTCAACAAATATTTTTCTTGAACAGGACAGTAATCAGCATCAATAAAGAGGATTTGCAACAGAATTCTGCTGATGTTCTATTACTTTGTCTCTGGGAAGGGACATTAGCTAGGATGATATATTGCATTGTACTTTACAGTAATAAGCACATTCTCAAGTACTATGTGACCTAATTTATCTCAGTGTTAGTAAAATGGAAGAAATACAGACCAAAATAGTTAATGCTATATATCCTTTTATGCTCAGACACCTCTCTAAATATATTCTTGACTGTCAATCTTTTTGATCCTTTTTGTTAGCATTCTCCAGAATGTTGATTGGAAGGTTTTTATTTGCTGTAAATTTTCAGACTTTAACAAATAGTCAGGTTTTAACTAGGAAAAAGTCAAACCTTTCTTATTGTAAAAATGCTGGTTTTCTAGCTAACTTTGCACAGATTAAATCAGAGGCTGGGAAATGCACATTTGACATGAGAACATCCTTTATTAAGGGGAAATTAATTTTAAAATAAAATTTAAGTCAAAAAACCTATTAATATTTGTAAAACTGTTCCACAGCATAACAGATATCAGAAAGATTTTTCAAAGCGTGATTTAAGCCACCTAAAACTGTGCTTGTGAAGAAACAAACAGAGCACTACTCATCTGTTGATCCATGGTAACTGAGTGCAGATTCCTAGACCAAAATGAATGAATTATGACAGAAAGATATCCACCTACAGTTTGTGATATTATACACCTTGCAGTTAGGCTCCATTTTCGTCTCACCTGGAAATACAGAAGTAGCTGGAATCTCTAGACTGTTTCTCAGAAGCTTTTTAGAATTATCAGATGAGATTTTGGATCTTCATGTTAGTGTCTGGTTCAGAGTTGTGCAACGTAATGACAATGTTTCAATGGCTTTTAGTGAAGACAAGGGTTTTGTTAGACATAATAGACTTTTTTCACCAATGAAAGAAAATAGGTAAGAAAATGAATCAAAATATGTGTGTAGAAAGTGAAATACAGCAAGTGCTTAGAAAATACTCAGAGAAATTACATTTTAAAACACTTTTGTTGTGGAAAGGATTTTTCAGGAGGGTTTCTATCTTTCATATACTTCAGATAGCAATGCCAAAAATAATGGTTTTGAGTAGATAGTGCCTAAGAAATGCCCGAGAATGTCAGCTCTTAAAAGGTTAAGCAGCAAGTAGGCAATTGGTCTATATTCCTGGTTTCATTAGCACATTTATGTCTAAATATGAGCATTCAAGTTAAATTCAAGCTAAACAGCATTCCCTAAAAAGATAATTTATATAGCTAATGTATGTACTACTCCTTCACTTTAATTTGTGCATCTTAAAATCCATGTAGCCTTGAAGTTAACATCAATAACACATTGTAGGTACTTCATTAAGCTACCTCTGAAGTCTTCTGCATCTAAACTATGTTAACCATGCCTGACTGATATTTCTTCACAGCTTCAGTCCCCAAACTCCTAAGTAGTCTTCTACTGCACGTTTTTTATTTTGAATGCCCTTTTATTAATGTTGTGGCCTAAGCCATAGGTAGTGTTTCAGATATAAACTTATCATTTTATTAGTCCCTCAAAAACATCTGTTATTCACATTCTTCTTTTAGGAGTAAAATTTATTCCATACAAGGGCTAAATGAAATTTAGGAGGCCCATATGAATGATACACACATTTTGTATCAAGTAGAAATTGGATTTAGGAATCCTCAGTGTGATAACATTCAAATGTGTTTAATAATTTTAGTTAAAGAATTATTTCTGCAATGTGAAAAGAAGTAAAACTGCAAAGACTATCCCAACTATTAGTTTTTGTTCCTTCATGCTGTTGTGTTTGGGCAAGGGGGTGATTCCTCACTATAATTCTTATGAACCTCCATAGCATTGTGGGTTTTATTTCAAGCTTAACACTTGGGATTTCAGTTTGATTTCATATCAAACAATATACTTAAAGAGACTGACAATGTGGTGGCCAAGTTTTTTGTGCCTTCAATACTAATCATGGCAAGTTAACTCACGCTGAAATGTTAAGTAGAAGTAGTAACATTTAGACATGTAACTTCCTTCTGCTTATACACCACAAGTGTTGAAAGAGTCAGTATGTGTGTTTGGCATGTCTGAACCTGTAACATTTGTCTACTTTTTTTCTTTTCTTCTTCTTTGCCACTGTTTGATGCCAAAACGGCACAAAGTAACTGCTCAGAGACAAATTTTGTTTTTAAGCAGCAAAGGTATTTATTTCGTGCAGTGCTGGGGAGCTAGCCGATTCACATTGGACAAATTAGCTCCAAAGTTTTCACTGAAAAGTTAGGTATTTTATACAGTTTTTGTGAGAGGTTACACAACATCTTTACATACAAACTCATTTGATTTTGACACCTAATCATTCCATTCACAGTAGGTGGGATCTAGGTGGAGTAGACCTTTCAATTTTCTTTGTTCAATGATTTCCTGACTTGGTGGTCTCCTTATCTCCTTCAGGTGCCCACCTTATCTTTTCTAATTATTCAGACTACATTCAGTGGAACTTTTTCTAATTATTCAGAGAACATTCCTTTCTCAACACAAACAAAGCACATCAGAGCAAACTCATCCTGACTAATTTTTTTTTTTTTTTTTTAAGCGCTCAACTCTTTGGAAAGAATGATTTAAAGTACCTTTTTATTTAGAAGTCTGCCTGATTTCTACTTTTTACATTTGTTGGTTGAAATTCTTCAAATGTTAATTGAAATAAATAGTAATGATAATAGTACTATCTGGTAATGCACTGTACTAGTATCTCATGTCCCAGCTTGCCATTATTTTAAGCATTGCATATACACACAGTAAGTGGAAGTCTTTTCTAAGGTTGTTTACAACACAAATGGGCAGCATGCAAATATGCTAATTATTTTATCCTTACACAGGGAACAATAAGAAACTGCCTGGGTTAAATGACAAGAATCAGAAAGAATGAAAACAAGTTTCCCAGACAGAGTTTAGTATTTCTTGAAACTTTGGATTAGTTTAGATCCTTTTTTTCTTCTTGTGACATAAATTTCCTCCAGATCATTTACAGGGTTAGACATTTGTGTGTATATGGTCTTTAGTATATTGTCTGTGTATAGTTCATCACAAGCTTTCAGAATTATTATGTAAATTACTTCAAAACGTCTGGTAAATTGCAAACTGTGAGTCACTTGACTTTGATTCTAATTTGATGAACAACAATCAGACGTTTCACTAGGTTAAAAGTGCAAATATACATAACTATAAAATAAAAATTGCCATTCAGCAATACTCTTGCAGCTACATTTCCCATTGGTATTAATTGAGAGTATCATAATCATATATTCATTAAATGCTGCATTCATTGAGAATTTTCATGTAAGTCCCAATATTCTTTTATTATTCAGTATTCATAGAATATTACTGAAAGTGAACACAACAAATCAGAGAATGCACATTAAAGTGAATATTTTTATTATTTGAAAAAATGTGTGAAACTGTTCTGAAGATAATTGTACATTTCAGGATCATAGAATCATGGAATGGTTTGGCTTGGAAGGGACCTTAAGGATCATCTAGTTCCAACACCCCTGCCAAGGGCAGGGACATCTTTCACTAGACCAGTTTGCCCAAAGCCATATCCAACTTGGCCTTGAACACCTCCAGGAATGGGAGCCATGTGTCTGCAAGCCAGTCTAACATAAGTTTACACACCATATTGATGTAAATATTAGAAAGAATGTAGAATGGTGAAGAATAAGACACAATATGCATGTTCTCTGAGTACTGTCATGAAGATTTCCTAAATAGAACATGAAGTTAAGTCAATGAGTGGTTCTCCCTTAAGTAAAATTTATGCTTAGCCTTAAGGCTGCAACATCAGTGCACTCTGTCTCACCAGGTATGTCCAGGAGCTGGCTGTCGGCGGCAATGGATTAGAGCCAGCAGTGTGGAATTGCTTTCCTTCAGCAGCTCCACAAGGAGCTTCTTTATCAGCCCCTTAATGTCAGAGGCTAAATCAAATAAAACTCATGCAAGCCCCAAATTTACATCTGAAAAAAGTACCCCATAACAAAGAAAGGGCTAAATAAGTTGCTTAATATGGACTGGTACTTCCAGAGGAAAAAAAAAAAAAAAAAAAGAGTATTGCAACTCCAGGAATTATTGTAACATGATATATATATATTCTTCTTCAGCTTTTGCTCTACTCACTGTGTGTAGATATGCACACATATTCATAAATAAAGAACACTTGGATTTTTTTGAAAATTAAACGGGAACACATGTGAAGTAATAGCACTGCATTGCTAGTCTGTGTTTAACTTTGTTCTGTTTTACCAAGATTTTAATTGAGTAAATTTTTAATCCTGATACCTAACCTTATCATTTCATATACTGAGGGTGTAAAAAACCACCTTTGCTTTTCATAGATAATTTCTTATTTCATATATCCGGCTTCTAAAAAAATTAATATAAATTAGACATCCAACTGATTTTGAATACATCTTTGATTTATTTGCCTTTAGCTCGATTATTGAGTGAAGCTTCAGTTAGAGGTTTAACTATGAATCTTGAAGAAAAAAACTGCGTGCAATTGCATTCATAGGGATTAATTTTTCCTCAAAAAAGGTAACTATGATCTAACTAATATGACTGCCTACATCTAGGAATGATAGTTGCCTTAAACTGTTAAATTTAATTTTAAAGTAAGTAGAATTTTTTCTAGAGGCTGATAAATCAGGGCATCCTTTGGCATAGGTGGGTTTTCTGCAATACTTGCGGTGCTTGTTTCTTTCATTGCTCAGTACAGTCTGAATTGGACAGTATTGTCAAACTGCCAAGTAATTTTAGTTCATTAACTTTCCCACTGACTTCAGTATTTGCAGAAATGGAACCTAAGTCTGTCTGCAAATATGATCTTGAAACAGCTAAAGTTGTAAGGATTAAACATGCAGGCTTACTACTTTCATATTCTAATTATCAAATGAAATGCTTTATAGTACAGGTTGAGAAGAACAGCTTGCGAAAGCCAGAAAATTTTGAATGAAAATTCAAATTCTTAATCCACAATTCTTAAGCTTGTAAGTATAAATATGTTAAGACCATATGCAATAACTTTGAGTACAGTTCAAATTTATCTAAAATCAAATAGGAATTATCAATAAAAGCTGAAATGAAGTGCTAAGTGATACTTGTCTCTATCAGCCCTATAATAGGGGTAGCTACTGTGTTACAGTTGCTCTTCCATAAAATAAACCATCTTAGGCAGTGGCTGACCCTCTTCCCTTAGACAATGAATTAACAAGCAGGAAGACCACAGAGCCCTTGAATTGTGCTGCTCCATGTTTCAAAGTTCTGGCAGGGCTATAATGTCTGAACTCAAGAGCTGGCAAGCTGCACCTGCAATTAATGGCAAATAGTTGTCTAAAGTGTGGATTAGACTTGTCTTTGAGAGCAGAAAACCAACATAAATCTAATTTCTTCTATGTGTGAACGTCAGACCCATTAGTATTAAAGCAGTAGATGCAGTGGGTTGCTAAGAATTTCACCAGTGCAGAGGAATTGGGTGAATCAATATGTTACTACATTGTCAGTATAAACTGGCTTTAAGTTTAGGTAATGGCTGACAAAATGATTCAAGATGAGTATGCAGAAGAGATAATTGCACCTCCCATTAGAGAAAGCCACTGCTTTAATCAGACAATGCCACAGAAGGCTATAACTGCTGCTAGTCAGCTGAGCTGGCAAAAAAAGCCGTGAAAGCAGGAGGTCAAGATATACAAAGCACTATTCTCCCTTTGTAATCACTGACTTAAGGGGTTTTTTAAAGATGTCAAATACAGTGAGTCAGAATTTCAGCACACTGAATGCACACATCCTCACAGATTTTTTACCCTCAATGATCTATGAAATATATTATAGATAACTACAGCTGTCTGACAAAAGTAGTTCAGCAGAGATGTTGCATAGAGGTCAGATATTTTGCTCAGCCATGTCATAAATGCCCAGTTCAGGTAGCAATTATATGTAGGGGTTACAAATGAGTGTGATAGTGGCAAATGCTTTGTGGATATTCCATCCCATGCATGTTATTGCTCTTGCTGCACTATTGCCGATTATGAACTCAGCACTGCACACAGCTCAGCATTTCCTGGTTGGCAAGAACCTCTGTATTTATGTTGCTTGGGAGAGCACTGCCTCACCTCTAAAGTGCTGCCTGACTGAGACCATTCTTACTCCTGGTTGTTTGCCTATAAGCATTTCTAGATGATATGCCAATGGACCAATGCAACACCAACAAATGATGTTACAAGGCAAATTCTCCGTGTGTCATCGATCACAGAGCCAGGAATTGATCCATGGTATGTATCCAACTCTTTCTCCCTTCACTGGCAGGACTGAAGTCCCTTGTACCCCAGTCCCTTGACCCTCACTTCTAGGGCTCCTTAGCCAGAATCCCTTGACATGCTCGGGATTGACCCAGCAGTATCATTGGTGCCCAGACGGATGAACAGCAGAAGTTAACTTGGTAGTCTTTCTATAACACCCCCGATTTGGGTGTGTATTGGGTTTACATGGCAAAGTTTTAGTAGTGGGCGGCACTGTAGGTGTGAATTCTGTAAGAGACCAGGAGCTTCTCCCATGTCAGAGAGAGCCAGTTCCAGCAGACTCTAAAGCAGATACACTGCTGTCCAGACATAATCCTGTCAGTGCTGCTACTGGTGCGTCTGTGATAACAGATGTGAGAAAGAGTAAAAAATGCTGCAGAGAAGCTGTGATAAAGAGAAGTGGAAAAAAAAATAAAAGAGAGAGAGAAACAACTCTTGCAGACACCAAGGTCAGAGAAGGAGGGGGACGAGGTGCTCCAGGCATCAGAGATAAGATTGCCCTGCAGCCCATGAGAAAGACCATGGTGAAGCAGGTTGTCCTCCAGCAGCCCATGGAGGACTACATCAGAGTACATAGCAACTCTGCAGCCCCTGGAGGACCACAGGCTGAAGCAGGTTTATTCCTGAAGGATGCAGACCGTGGGAAGGACCCATGCTGAAGCAGGGAAAAATGTGAGGAGAAAGAAGCAACAGAGAGGAAGTGTTACAGACTGACTGCAACCCCCACTCCCCATCCCGCTGCACTCCTCAGTGGTGGGAACATAGAAGGGTAAGAAGTGAGGCTGAGCCTGGGAAGAAGCTGGGAGAGTAAGAAGGAAAGTGTTTTCAGTTTTGTCTTTATTTCTCACTACTCTACTCTGTTATTAATTGGAAAATAATTACATTCATCTTCCCTGGGTCAAATCTGTTTTGCCCATATCAGTAATCCCTGAGTGATGTCACTGTCCTTATCTTTACCTACTTATTTTGTCAACTGTCTTCCTGAGGCAGCCAGCTGAGGTTTACCCACCACAGGGCACCCAGAAAGAAACAAGTCTCCTGGGACATGCAAGTTAGAGCCCATCAGGTGGATATTTCCACCCTTTCAGGGAGCAATCTCTGGCATCTATCACCCACTTTTTCCTCCTCACACATACATTTGGGTCTGGCTTGCCAGGGCACTATACCTGCTCTAATGTTACAGATCTGCAGCCAGCAGGGAAGCATTTCCTCCTCTTGCCAGAAGTCACAAGTTTCCAGCCTTTCTTTTTGTGGGAATCTCTATCTACTGCTCATCTGAGGGTATTTTCTAGATCTTTCCTTAAACCATGGGTCTCAGCCTCTTGGCTCTGTGCAGTCTCACCAAAGGCACCGGCAATCTTTCTCAGCCACCCTGATGGTGCATAGTTTGCCTCTTCCTGCAACTTCATCTAATGGCACTGTTCTCCTTAGCCTGTACCACAACCCGATCTCATTTTGTACAGCAACTTACGCTCTAGAATAGAAAGAAATGATTAGACCTTTGTTGTTGAAACATGAATTAGATACATTTTGTCTACGTGACATACTCACAACTTACATAGAGAGCATGCTAAACTACTTTTTTACAAAATTTTATATATAAATATGCAAAATCTGTTGATACATGGGCATGATAAGCTGATATATGATAAAATAGTACTGTTGCATATTTCATAATATGTTGTAGTTATGTTTAATATAGTATTTTCTTATATTAGCATATCTCATTTGCATTTCTTTTGTCATTATTAGACAATGTTTTTACTACTGTTTTATGAAAAATAAATAAATAATAGATAAATATGAACCTTTGAAAATTAAAATTAACAACTTTTGTGTCTTTTAATCATGAATTGATAGAGGCCTCTTCTGATCCAGGTTAATACAACTTTTACTTGTGACTTCTCAAAATGCTATAAAATAACCATATTGTGTTTCTAAGAGAGACAGGTTAGAAATATGACTTAATCTTCTATACTGTGTAAACAAGATAGTTCATAGTCATTACTACAGGTGATGGCAAATCTTAACATTACCAGGGTAAGTCAGTCAATTTACACTTAACTATTCTTACACTTAACTACGGCATTCTGGCCTTGTTATACTGTGCTTTAAATGCTTGTCCCTCAGCTTTAAGAGCTGTAATACAGGAGAGGATCTTTCCTTATAGTTAGCAAAAGTAATCTCACTCACCCAGATTTGTATACCTACTTAAATACATATTACTCAAGTCTAACTCTTGAGTTAATATGTTTGGATGGACCTTTTCCTAAAACACAAACATAGCTACTTTTTTGTTTTGTTATATTGTAGAAGGATAGATAAACATATATTGCTGGGATGCTAAAGGCAGACATGTATTTTATTTAAGATCTTTTTGCGCTATGTTTCATTAAAAGAGTGGAGCAGTGTGAAACCTCTGTGCACTATGAAAACACAATCTGCTAAAAAATGTCACTAAGTATGCTACGTGTCTGGTAATGAATATGTTAAAATATTGGATAAAGTTGGGGTTTTTTTGCTAATATGGTGCAATATCATGGTGTATGGATGATCTAATGAAAACATAATGGTTTTTTTCATAACATGCTGGAAGTCATGGTTCTCACATGGGTGAGAATTTGCTTTCCTCAGGGAGCTACTTGCCATTTCAAGGGAGACATGATTTCACGGAATGTAAGATATAGCAGAGACGAAAGCTACTAAAATGCTGGGGGAGCCTGAAGGATCAGGATATTCAGCTAAGAAAGGGAGAGCAGCTGGCCAGGCATCAGAAATATCAGCAAAAAATTTTTGGAGACTGTGGGGAGTTTGGTACAGTTTGCAGTCATGAGTTAATTCAGACCAAAAGCGGACCAAGGACTATATTCAAAGACACAGTGAGCAGAAAGAGAGTTGTGTGTGATTTTTTGGTTATTTTTTCCACTGTATCTGACCTAGCAAATTTTAGTTAAGTCTTTTTATTATCTAGTCTGATAAAACCTGTCCTTTTCCTTGTGAGGGATTTTGCAATGGATTGGCTTGGGTTTCTTAAGGGGAGAGAGAAGTAATTTTAAAAACCAACCTTTGTTCTTACTTAGGGACTTGAGAATATGAGGCAGGCTAGGCAGATCTACCTCAAAGCTCTGGCTAACTCCAGGTCTCTTCAAAGCTCTTTAGGCACACAGGGTGAAAGTCTACTTCCAGATGGAGACAAAACTACCCTTTTTCCCAGAGGAGCAGTGAAAAACTGAAAGCTGTATCAACTTTCATGTTATTTACAATATTTACTTACAAACTTACGTTTGTGCATGAGCAAGTCAGTATCCCGTGTCTCCTCTATCCTTTTTGAAGTGATTAGTGCCTGTGAGATTTCTAGGAGGAAACATGTTTCCTGTTCTCTCGTGAGACAGCTGTTTAAAGGACTGCCAAGATATTTGTCCTTTGCAAAGGATCTGTAATTGGCAGAATATAACTTTACACTTCTTTTTTTTAGAAGTGTATTACTACAGAATATAACTTTATTCACTTTCAGGAGCATCCACTAGTGTCAGACAAACTACAGCTTATAACATCACCCAATTGATAACAACCTGATTTTGCAAAAAGAGATCAAATATATGCTACAGATAACTTCTAATACTCTAAGAGAAAACTGCAGCATTCTGTATCATACCCTGTCTCCTGTATAATGTTACTCATATTCCAAATACTTATTCTGTTTGAAGTTCAGTGGGAAATGAATTCCCCTATCTATAATGGGCATTTGGGGCATACAACCCCAAACCCAGCCTATGGCTTTTCTTGGTAAAATTATTAATGCTGGTTTAACCCAATTTTCTTTCTAGAGGTGTTTTTTGTTTTGTTGGTTGTGGTTTGGTGTTGTTTTTTGGGTTTTTGTTTGTTTGTTGTTGTTTGTTTGTTTTGTGTGGGTTTTGTTTTTTGTTGTTTTGTGGTTGTTTGTTTTTTTTTTAATCTGGATAAGTCATGATTCACAGTAATGCTCAGGTTTTTTTAAAGTATTAAAATTTTCATTTCCTCTGGGTTACCTTTACTCATTATGAGCACTTCAGAGAAAATAAGCAAGGATTTAATCTGTAACAGGAAGTGAGTAAACTAAAACTGTTCCAGAGATTTTAATCCTAATTGCTTTATTGCCTCTCATGAAAGTTAGAATTAAGTGTTCTAGTAGTCTTTTAGTGGAGGATCTCAAAATCATTTTCTGAAGTGGTGTGTAACATTGCACTGGGCGTACTATCAACCACTTGTTGGTTTATAGTGGATCACTTAATTTGTAACTGAACTAAGTCCATCTTGTTTACGTAGAGGGTCCCCCTTTCTGTTGTTAAACATCACATAAACTCCAATTAAACTATTAGATGATAATTACACTCCATAACTCAGACCATTCCATCCTCAAAGCAATCAGAGGTAATGCAATAATACTATGAAGTCTTCTTCCATATACAGAAGTTCTGTTTACCTTGAACAGAAACCAATTCAATTTTTGCTGTTTCCAGTGCAAAGTAAGATGTTTTACTCCCTGTCAGGTAAGACCAAGAGTCCCAGAAGCATTCCTGTTTAGCCTTCTACACAGCAATGATACCTAGACCTAAGAACTACACATGTCAATACTCAAACAGCAAATGGGAATTTTTACAACAAACCTGCTTCTGTTTCTTTTCTATACTAGTAAAAGACCCTTGACAGCGTTGATGTGAGAGGACTTTTTGCAGATTCTGATTTGCAGTAGGGATGTCATCAGTTCCCCTTCAGCTTCAGTACAGTCAGCTTTTGGCATGGATTTGTAATAGTAATTACTATACCTAAGTAATCATTCTGTCTCAAAACTTCAGGTGTATATTGTTCAATGCTTTCCTTTAACTTCCCAGATAGCAGGTTTGCATGGATGTCAGTGAAACGATAATTTCCCTCCTTGTTAATACAAATATGGCATGAATGCTATGGCACCATAGAAGATACAGGAAAAAACTGCAGTAATAGTTTAAAATACTTATCACATGATTATCAACAGAAGTTGCACTGCAATCAATGGAATTAATGTCATGGTTTAACCCTGGCCGGCAACCAAGCACCACACAGCCACTTTCTCACTCCCCCCCACCCAGAGGGATGGGAAGGAGAATCAGAAAGGAATGTAAAACTCAAGGGTTGAGATAAGAACAATTTAATAGGTAAAGCAAAAGCCACGCACACAAGCAAAGCAAAGGAAAGAATTCATTCACCACTTCCCATGGGCAGGCAGGTGTTCAGCCATCCCCAGGAAAGCTGGGTTCCATCACGCATAATGGTTACTTGGGAAGACAAACGCCATAATGCCAAATGCCCCCCCTTCCTTCTTCTTCCTCCAGTTTATATACTCAGCATGATATCATATGGTATGGAATACCTCTTTGGCTAGCTTGGGTCACCTGTCCTGGCTGTGTCCCCTCCCAATTTCTCGTGCCTCTCCAGCCCTCTGGCTGGCAGGGCCCAAGGAACTGAAAAGTCCTTGATTTAGTATAAACATCTCCCAGCAACAACTAAAAACATCAGTGTCCTGTCAACATTGTTCTTACATCATAGCTAAAACACATTACGGTACTAGCTACTAAGAAGAAAACTAACTCCATCCCAGCTGAAACAGGACTTACTTTAAATTTTTGTGTTATAGAATTCTTTCCCAACAACAACAAAAACTGGTGTTCATGTATTTAAAACCTTTTCATTTCAGGAATCAAAGTACTACACTAGTCATTATAAAAATAGTATTTGCTATACTGAATAAAAGTATATCTTCTGAGTTATCTATCCTGTTTCTAATTGTAACCAATAGTAACTAAATATATTTCATAGAAGGAAAATATCATGCAGCAAATGGATGTGAGATAATTTATCATACATAAATGTCCGATCTTAATCCTGCATATCTAAAGATCTAAATAATGTATCATGAATTATTATCAACCTCAAAGCATTTCAGGATATTGATTATTATAAACTATTATTGTTACTGTTGGCATATACAACTGCCATATCTGCCTGAGGACAAATAATATCCTTGCAAATTTTTGTTACCTTCTTTCAGCCATAGCATGTAGAAACGAAGCAAACAAACATGCCTTTGATCTGTATGGCAGCCTCTTATTGACACCACACAGACACTGGTGCAAACTTCTTCATCCAGTGTTTATAATTACTTGTAATTACATGCTAGATATTAATGTAGGTTAAAAGCAGTTTTGCCCCCCTTTTCTCTCTTTTTCTTTTTTTTTTCCCCCTTTCCAATATTATCCTCTATAAAATCTTCACTTAAACTAGAATGAATGGCTATCATTTAATTATATGGTGACTGACTTGTGCTGTGTGAATATCCCAAAGTTATGGAGCTACTCAGTAGAAAGTCTGGAGTATTTGATCTGTTTTCGTGTTAGTCAGTAAATAAGGGTCCTTTACATGCAGTGATGGTTTGACAGTATTTGTATATGAGTATGACAAAAAAACAAACAGCAAACAAATCAGGTAGTGTTTGTCTCATTAGCTTCTTCCACCTTTTAGTCATCCCCATAATTAAGAGAGTACAGTTTACAGCACACCAAGAACATAAGACTGTGAGAAGTTAAAGTGACAGATGGGGTATAAAAGTATGAATAAAGTAGTCTGGTACCACTTCCAGGTGGGCACCAAAGGCTGCAGAGGAGGAAAGATGGTATTTGGGACCCAGTGAACATCAGTGATAAGCTGATTATCAATCTTTGTGATCCTATGCTATGGCTTAAGCGGTGCAAACATAAAAAGTTTACAGCCTCCTAAAATCCAGCATAACTGCTCTGGAGTGTACAGACAGTCCCCAGATGGTGTCATGTACTCCCAAACGACAGTCAATGTCAATACTTGTGCCGAGGTGCATGAATACAGAACCCCATGGTACATAGCTAAGCACATTATAACCTTTTTGAAGGCAGTAGGTGAAATTGTTTCCATTGTTCCAGTGGCACATCAGGCTTTACAAGTGGCATTAAAAGGATACAAAAAAGTTGGGGGGTGGGGGTGGGGGAAGATAATATGATTGATGACAATGAAATACAACCTTGAACAAAATCATCACAGTTTTCAGGAAGATGTTGCTACAGATGGGAATATATTTTTAAGGGATGATCCATTAAAACTGGAGAGGAGGAAGACATTGTTCCAGTAGATGTAAGTGTTAGTTTATCATGGGAAGAAAGTGTAGTCTTTAAATGAATAAAAAGGCCATCAATTCATGATTTGGCACCATCCCTTTTCCTTTACATTGCCTTGGGCAAGCCATTCTATTTCTTCACCTCTGTGTCATCATGACATGAAGATGACAATGTTTTTCCACTTAATTCACAAGCAGACTGGTAAGGTTTAATTACTTAACCTCTGTGCTTTGAACATGAAATGGGTATTATAAAGTTTAAGTACTATTATTATGGTAATCAATAATAAAAAGAAATTTATTTTTATATGAAGGTAAATCAGTAATTTTATTTAATCTTCATGATATTCAGAAGAAAGAAAATTTATTTTCAAAAGAAATAATGGCTATCCAATTAACCTAAAACTCCTTCAAGTCTCTTTGTAGTCTTAGAAATAAATTAAATAGCTGATTAATTAGGTATAGAAAATGTTAAGATAATTTTATTTGTAAACATTATTGAATCCATTGAGTTATAAAAAAAAAAAAAAAAAGAGCTTTCACAGTTTCAGACGATTAAGATAGCAGACCTGTGTATGTCTTTAAGGTTTTAAGTGGGTTATTTCAGAATTGCTTGAAAGAACTGATCAATTTTTCATAGAGTTACAGCACTGTGTGTAGTTGTTTAAGGCACTTTGATCAAATTGAATTATGGGTCTTTTATCTCACAGTGGCAGTCAACATTTTCAATAGATAACTGTTGACAAGAGTGATTCTGAGTGTCTAATTATGTTGTCCACAAAAAACGACAGCTTTTTGAATAACAACTGAAGCAGTCATGACCTGGCACTACAAAACCAGCCAGATTTATGGACATCAAATGTAAGGAAAGAAACGAGTCACTGGGAAACATGCAAGCAATAATAAAAATGTTAAGGGCCCAAACAGCTGTCCAGTGCTATTTCACCAAGGTTTTAAGTAGTTCAGAAAAGACAGAGATAACAGCACCATTTAGACAGTTTTCAGAAACAAAGGAAGGAGCAATCTAGTATTGTAACTATCCCATCTGTAGGTATGTCAAGGCTATCTGGACTTAACAACACAATGTGTTAAACAACCTAAACAGGTGCATAAGACAGAATAAAACAAGATCTGCTGAAAGTTTGGATTAATTTTAATTTTGTTGATGCATATGTCAATCAAACATGTATTACAGTATTTGTTTTCTTATGAGACTCTCTTTGCTTTACTGAGAGTTGTTAAAGTTTAGTGTGCCAAATGAAATGGTATTGTAGGAAATGTGCTTTAGAAATTGTTAGAAAAGAAAATTAAGTTTTACCAGTCAAAAGTTAGCATTTCTGAAGATCGAGAACTTGAGGGAAAAGCTAATTGAATTTATGAGAAAATAACCATTACTGAATTAGAAAACAATTATGATTAAAAGAAAAAATATATTTGTTACTTTTAAAGCCCCTTTTGCCAAATGCAAAAGGACCTTTTCACTGTCTGAAAAAGATCTTTGAAGAAAATGTCTGATGTTTCAGGCAGACTCTGTATTTATGTTCAAATTGGTAAGCTACATGCCACTCCTTTGCAGACTTTGACTCCACAATAACTTTATTTAAATAATTCCATCAGATTACACACATTTTATTTAGCTTTGGAAACAATTTCTTCATTAAATGAGCTTTTATCCCTCACTTTGTTCAGCGTGTGCCCACATGAATGTAGGAGATGCATTTGGCTGTGTTTTCAAAAGTACTGAAGAAGGATTTTTCAAAAAAAAGCTATAAAGGTTAACGCCAATATGGCAACCAAGGTCAGATTGTGATTTGCTAAATACAGAACAATAATTTAGAAATTACATCTTCTGCCTAACTTCTGATGAATAGTTTGTATTATTATTTCTCAGAAGAAAAAAAATATTGGGAAACACTAAGTGAGCTTGGCTGTTGGGTTAAGGAAATCCTAGCCTAGTCAGTTGTTCCCAAAAAGCAAATGGCTGTATTCATAAATGCTAACAATGAGTGAATAGGGTTTCCAAAGTCTACTTATAAGAAATAACCAGTGGTAGAAAGTGGCCTTGTAAGAATCATTAATCAAGTTTTAGTTTATAATTATCCAGCGTAGCTTGTTTTCTTCTCAGTATCTGTAGTTTCTTCCATAAATAATATTATTTTGCTGCTATATGTTCGATAAAAACTCTTCTTTAAATACTTTTCTAAGTGCATAGCAGTCAAAAAAGATGCTGGGTTCAGTTGCACTGTGGTTTCTGGTGGTCTTAGTCAAGATCCAGTCAAGATCTCAGCCAAGATTGCACATATCAATCCCATATATCTATCTATGTGCATTACTTATGATTACCACTATATTTATTAATATAAAATAAGCAATTCAGAGAAAAAATTTACAGCAAGAGCCACCCATCAACTCTTTGATTTTACTTTTCAGTAAGCAATAAATTCAGTAATACCTTAACAAGTCCACTAGATAGCACATGATCATTGTTAGGGTTAGCATTTATAAAATACAGAGGACATTTGCATTGTGTCTAGAGGAATGTAAAACTCCAGAATTCAAGATCACTAATTTTGGAAGCTGGTATGACAGAAAGAGTCAAATAGAACTCTTTGGAAACTGCTAAAAGCAATGTATGTGCTGACTGTAACAGGAAAGATTTTCTTTTCCATAACAGCTATTACACAGGGTGTGGAACCGAATTGAGTCTCTGACTGTGGGATTAGATATATAAAGTATGGTAAACAGCTACTGAGGAAAAAAACCCATGTTTTGGTTTCATTATGCCACATGTTGCAAATCACAATGTTGCCTTCTTTCCTTTGCATAGTTTATATTTAGTTTTGAAATTAAAGGCAGTTCCTTGCTGACATAAACTGAACCTAGCTAGGAGCAGGATTTTAAATGCTGAGGGGAGTGGCAAATTGCATTACTAGATTTTGAACCACTTGCAGAATCCCAGTCTCTCTTTTTTCAAGGTTAGCAAAGACATATCTAAGTCTTTGACATATGGCTGGAAATACTTGAGTTACAAATACATTTCTTTTTTTACTTAAATAACAAAAAAAAAAAAATTGTATTTATACAGAACACAGTCACATCATTTTAGCAGAACGAATATGTTTACCACACTTATTTAGCCAGTTGATTTAGGAGTACAGTTTTGGTTTTGGAGGTGATTTCTCTGAATAACTTGTGACAAGAGATTTTTGTTTTCCTGTTTCATTATCATGGTAAATTATTTTTCAAGTAACCTGTAGAGATTTCATGAGGAAACCCAAACATGTTATATGATTATATAATTAGATCCTATATCATAATGAACATTCAGTGAAAAAGAGTAAGTTCATAAAGAATAAATTTAGCTCTGACATTTCTTACCTTGGAGTGTATATTTTTACAGTTCTAGTATTCTATTAATAGCTTTGTTCGTATAAATGTGTAGATGTGGCATGCCACTGTAGCAGTTTCCTCTCGCTTGCAAACTCCAGAAGGAGATGAATTAAACTATTTTAAAAGTAGTGTGGTGCTCCGTTAGAAAATATTGGCTTTGCTTAGCTGAAGATGATTTAAAAAATTACAGGAAAATTCGTAGGTTCAACATCTGCAGGTGAGCTACTTCTGCCCATGTATGATTTACAAAGCAGAAAGTGGTGACAAGTACTTGGGATGATATACGAAAAATCTGGGAAGCTGTTTATTGAACACAGATTCACCAATCCATTCTTATATTAAGGAGTACCCTAAAGAAAGCTTGATTTTTAGATCCTGACTATATTTAGGCTCCTGTTATCTGCATATCTTAATGTTATAAGTCACAGAAGCATAAATTTAGGACTTGAATAGTTGTAAGAGAAACCAACTGAGGTGGTCTGAACACTGTAAACTATTCTGACTTTACATGGCTGCCAACTGACTTTTTGGTATGAGTCTCAAAATACAGCTAAATCATCTGTAAGTCACACTATATTGTGGATGGTTTGTTTGTTTGCTTGGTTTTAACTCTGTGATTCATATAATGAAACAAGTTCTATCAAATAAATCATTTTCAGCTGGGATACAGAAATGTATGGACTGACCAGATTCAATGAAGGACTTGTTATTTATTCCGCTACAAACAACTTTTGAAATAAGAAAGTTTTCTCATTACCTTTTTTCCCCCCCAAAAAAAAGTTCTTTTCTTGGCTTAATGCCAGGTTTATGTCTCAGTTGCTTTAGATTCCAGAAGCAGCATTCTTGGGTTTTTGACTCTCATTTTTGTATGCAAATGGACTGTATTTTAGCAATAGGTAGCATTCAGGTTTGCATCCTAATCGGCGACTTAGAATGCCCAGCATTATCCTTCAGCAAAGTCAGCCTTTCATATTCAATTTCTGCAGTGTCAGAATGACTGAGAATAGATGGAGAACTATTAATTATCTTTGTTTTAAACTGTTCCAGAGTTTCAATAACTCTCTTCAGAGGAGGTGAAGAGCATAGCATTTACCCATTTGTCTAGATGTGATTTTATTTTAATGATTTTAAATGTCCTACTTTGTAATATTTAAAAAGAGACTGTGTGACCTGTTCAATTTACATTTTCTTTTAAAAATACTTTAAATGTTGACTGGTATTACTCTCTCTTTTGGGTCACTGTAATTGGTTGTCTTTTAGCTGAGCAGGAAGAGTCCTTGCAAGTAGAATATCAATAGATATCTACATAGTTATATGTTTATATATGTGCACATACATGCAGATATGTGCACACACACGCACATAAAAAGAAATAAAGGTATAAGGCAATCATGTATTGCCTAATACACACTCAAGATCACAACGATTTAAGAAACTGCTAGGCTAAGCAACAGTGCGCTCAACATCCCCGTATGGCATCTGAAGACTCTTTGCTGGCCAGGCAGGCATTAATCAGACAGGAAGGAGTCCTCAGTGTTGCCAGCTTGCAAATCCTCTGACACTGATACTTTTCCATATTTCCCCTTTAGGGTTTTAAACCTATCCATTTCATTGGCTTTCCACCTTGAAGTTTTTGAGGTACTAGTAATATCTTTCTCTACAGTCCTACTTCTTTCTTACATTTCTTATCTTGCATGACCCTGTTACCCAGACTGTTTCTTAAATGTAGCAAATTCCTCTGATCTCTGAGCCATGATATCAGTGCTGGGCCTTGGATCCTTGAAAAGCAGATGTAGAAATCCCTTTTTTGAGTGAGAAGAAATTGCAGTGATTTAGGAAGGAAAGGGTTATACAAGCATCCTGATCCTGTTTTCTTATACATTATAAATTATTATACATCATTATACATATATACATCGTACATTATAGTTAGATCAGTTAGCTTTAGCAGAAAAAAAATTTAGAAGTTTCCATTACAAAGAAAATGTAGCAAGGATAGAACAAGCAAATGGGCCTTTATCTTATAATAAGTCCTATAAAAAAAAAAGTTCTTTTAAAATAGTCCTATAATTTTCTGAAGATTATAGGAGACAGTACTGCTAAGTGGTTTACTATACTTGACACTATACCAGAAACGAGTAGGTTTGAGCACACAAGACTTGATCAAATCCTATCATTCTCCACTCTCTATTTCTCTTTTGTCTGAGCTTAAGTAGCAACATCCTAGAAAGCTGGCAAATGTCTGGCAGCAACAGATGTAGAACTGCAGTATGACAATGTTTGGTGCAAAACATATGGAAATGTCTTTTCCATCATGTAAGCAGGCGATTCTCTCTATATAGCACATCTAGTACAATAATAAAACCTACTTTTAAGACTTCTGATCTTAAAAGACTTGTTTTAGAAGCAACATTGTTATTCGCAGCTTACAGATGGGGAAACTAAAATCACAGAGCCAGAATAATTTATCCAAAGTCATACAGGAAAAGAAGCACAGAGAGTGCAGGGAAGCTCATACTTTGAGTGTCAGTTCAGTATTCTGTCTGTGTGGCTTCAGTGCACTGTTATCCACACTTTAGTCTCTCCTATAGTACTCCAAAGTATACGATACAAATCTCATGCATACAGGTCAGACCACTGAGTAACTTCATATCATTAGCCACAATAAATTCTATTTGAGAAAATGCCTCATTCCTAGATTAATTCACTAAGGCTGTATAAATAAAAACAGATTCTAAAATAACATTTCAATAGGGTTATTGGTGATGTTAGAAGTGTTTTTATCTAACCACATATAAAGTACTTTGTGAAAAGTCAGGAGGATTTAGAAATTAGATCATTGCATTTCTTTCAGCTTTGCTACCAGATTAGAATGCATCCTTCACTTCCCTTGCTTGCAAAAGAGGATTCAAATAAAGTGTTTTTAAATTACTTGAAATCTGGACCAAAGTTACGATGGTTTTCAGATATGAATTAAAAACAGACCTGCTCCAATAGCTTCTGATATTTAGTACCTGCATACTTTTTGTGGTGGGAAGGGGATGGAGGTCACAGAGCTAAGATTAGGTGTATAGCATAAGGAGCAAGGAGAGTGAAAGTGATGTGATATCTGCTACATGTTTCCTCATAATGTCCCCATACCTCTTAAAATGTGAGAAGAGACACTGGTCTGATATATGGGCAGACATAATTGCCTTCTGTGTTCTGCTAGCACATAATGTAAAATAAAAGGGTATCTAATATTTTATACTCTTTCACCACACATATTGTAGAAGGCCTTTAAAAGATTTGTGAAAGATCCTGTAATGTGATTTATTTTTTTTGGCAGCAGTGGGGTCATTGAAATACATCGGACTGTCTCCTGAAGGTTAATTAATTTTATGCTAAGAAGCTAGTATTTCAGAAGCAGCCATTTAGTGGAAATAGAAAAGTCTTTAATTAACAAACATCACATCTCATACTCGGTAGAGTTATATGAAGACACACAAACCTGCAGTCTTTATATTATCTCACCATATAATTATTTCTTCATGACTTCCACTACCCCTGTTTTTCATCAGAAAAAAAACCCAAAACCTTTGTGCTTCTTCAGATTGGATCTTGCTTTTTATTAGACTGCTACTAATACTAGAATAATACTTCAGAATATAGAACTAATAGGAAGATTCTTTCTTTAGAATTTCATATAAAATAATATTAAACTCTTCGCTTTCAAAGACTGACTTCTATATGTGTTCTTAATTCTAAACATTAAGTAGCAATATTCTAAGAAACTGTTGATGTATTTTTTAAGTCAGTCTCAAGACAAATGCAAAAATATTTTGCTGTCAATATGCAAAAATTGTATTAATACATTACACATCAGGGATTTTGTATGAATCACTACAATTTGAGATAAATATTTATTCCAGTCAATCTTTTAGGTTCTGTCTTAAATTACAGCTTCACTCTGCTAAGGATTTAAAATGTATGTAGTGGGGGGTAGTTCTTTCTTAGCCTGTAGTTTTAATAGGTGAGACAGATTATGGGCAGGGCAGGGCATCGGAGCAAAAGACCAAGAGAAATGAAATGACCTTCCCCCACATCATGCCATGTCCATTACCTGGTAGAACCCAGAGGTTCTGCCCAGGTCCATGGGGAGGTTCAGTTTACTCCTCTATAACTTCCATTATGTTTTCTCAAAGTATATAAATACATAAATTGAGAATTAAAAGATTGGTAAAGTAAAAAATGAAACATCCTGAGGGCTTTCCAGAACATACCAAAAATATTCACTCAATGCTAAAATAGTACTTGCTGGTAGTGATGTGGGAGGGTGTTTTCTTCTGTTTTTAATAAAAAAATACCACTGAGTAATTGTCACTGAAAAAATGTAAAATAAGTCAGTTATTTCCTTCATTTCATACACATCAGAAAAATGAAAGAAAATCAGTCATATAAACGAAATGTACAGAGCCACCCTATGTAAAAAATCTGAAGCTCAGTGCTCTGCAGAGGATCATCCAGGGTGTTATTTCAGTTCTGTACATTCCTTCTCTGAACATTGACAGCTGATTATTATAACCTCAGCTGGTGATTAGACAAAGTATTTGGGCTTCTGTAGGTTCCTTTAGTGCTGTAGATAATAGCTGTATGTAACACTTTTGCTGCACAGACCCTCAGGGACAAAGGGTTTGTTAAAAAGAGAAACCGATTTATTGAGACCTTGGCATAAGATAATGCTTACGTGGAGAGTCTAATCTTCTGAACAGGGTAATCACTCACTGTTCAGTGGAGATGTGTGTCTCCATTGCTGACAGCAATACCTTTAGCTCAGTTGTGCAAGACTTTCCAGTCTGCTGTTTTCCTCATTTCTTATTCTCCAGTTGACCATGGTCCTATAAAACACCCCAGCATATGCACCATCCACCTTTATTAATTATCTTACTTACATATAAAATAACTTTTAAATATCTCATCCGTGTATATAAGACTATTCTCTGTAACCATTTCTGCATCTACATGAATCATTCCTACTGTTTATTGTGGTTAGCCTTGGCTGGTTGCCACACACCTGCTCAGCTGCTCTCTCACTCCTCTTCCTCCTCAACAGGACCTGAGAGGGGGAGAGAAAACAAGATGAAAAAGCTTATGGATTGAGATAAGGACAGGGAGATCACATACCAATTACTGTCATGAGCAAAACAGATTTGACTTCGAAAAAAATAATTTAATTTACTGCCAATTAGAATAGTGTCGAATGGTGAGAAAGAAAGACAAAAATTAAAATGATACCTTCCCCCTTCCTCTGTCCCCTGTCCCAGGCTCAGCTTCACCCCTCCACCTCATCTCTCCCCCACAAGCGGTGCAGGGACGTTAGGAATGGAGGTTACAGTCAGTCCATAACAGCTCCTCTCTGCCACTCCGTCCTTCTCACACTTTCCCCCTACTCCAGTGTGCGTCCTTCCCACAGCCTGCAGTCCTTCAGGATAAACCTGCTTCAGCCTGGGCTTTCCACGGGCTGCAGCTTCTTTCAGGGCACATCCACCCGCTTTGGCATGGGGACATTCGGGACATTCACAGGCTGCAGTGTGGTTATTCGCTGCACCATGCTGTCTCCAGGGGCTGCAGGGAACCCCTGCTGGGGTGCCTGGAGCACCTTCTTCCCCTCCTCCTTCCACCCTGGCACTGGCTGGGCTGTTTTTTCCCTGCCCCAGGCTGCTGGGCAGTTTTTTACCCTTTCCCACACAGACCTCCCCAGAGGTGCCCTCACTGTAGCCCAGCCATGCCCTGTGCAGGGTGTTGGAGCCGGCTGGAACCGGCTGTGTCCGGCACAGGGCAGTCCCTCTCCTCAGAGAGGCCGCCAGTGCAGCCCCCTGCCAGCCTCTGGGCACCCGGTATAAATGTCTTGTCTACATACAATTTCATCATTTCCACAGCAGGAGCTGTTATACCCAAATGTATGCCATCAAGTCTGTTTTATGGAGCTGGTTGCAAGGCTAATATTTTTAATGTAATTATTCAGTTTAAGAATCTTTCAACAGATAATGTTATCTGAGTCTTCTCATCATGTCTATCTCATATCAAATTATTTTAGGACTTGACTTTTAAGTTTCTGTAGCACTTCCTTTTTACTTTGAAATCATTAGAGTATGAAGGCAGCCATATGTCTTGATTTGGATGTAATATTATAAATTTAAAGGGTGGATAAAAGAGGAACACATTCAAAATTCACTAATTTAAGTATTTAAAACAGGCAACCTCTATTTCACCTAAATTAACCACAATTTTCCTGTAGAAAATATTTAGGCCAGAAGAAACAATTACTTATTCTACATCTTAATTAGCTATCTCCCAGATAAAATTCCTTTTTTACCTCAGCCAAACTGATCACGAACTTCCAAGATAACTGTTTGTTCATAGTAGTTTAATTTAGAGTCTGTCCTTGATCTCATCAAAGTTAAGGGAAAAGCCATACATCCCTGGGAGAAAGCTGCTTGAAGCTGTTTGTCCTGTCTCAGAAAAAAGTTGGGCATTCTTAGGTAGAAATATTATATATATCATCATTATTATCAAAAACTGTCAAGATTAAATCTTGGAAAAAATTTAAAGCTCTTTTTCTCTTTTTTTTTTGGGGGGGGGAGGGGGAAGCGTAGGTTGCAATTTACTTGTATAGAGCTGGTTTAAATTCTTAAAAATAACTGTAGTCATGTACTGTGGTGTTTTTGCATCACGTATTCTTGCCTGTCCTCTGTCCTTTGCTTTGCACAGCATCATACATCAACATTTCTAAGCACAGACATCTTGCAGTCCATCCTCATCCTGACCTTGCTGCTTTTGAGGAAGCTTCCGATTTGTTGGCAGTGGCTAATTTGTTTGTCAGGGAAGGGTTTTCTAATCTGGGCAAGAACTGTCATGTAGGGGATAACTTTGTTCTCAGAGACAGACAATTAGCGTTGTGCTGCAGAACTTTCTGGGGTATAGGAATTGTTTTATTGATTCCATACAGACAGGGAACACAACTTTACTAGTATGCTGTCTTTGATTGTTGGCAGAGATATGTGTTTGAAGCTGAGTACACGATCCAGTGGCTGAAATGGTATTACTTTGAGTTAAATAAAGCAGAATTATGTGACTCACATATTTCTGTCAAAAGCTATCATTTTTTCTGAAAGTTTCTTTATTGGCAGAGAGGAAAAATGGTGTGGTTTTACTGTGTTTCTAGCTTTTTTGTTACTATTTTAGGGAGGTGATGCTTCAACAGAAAAAGATCAATGCATTTCTACAGAATTTTAAAAAATAGTAGGATTTACAGTGTAAAAAATTAAAGTAGTCTGAACACCCTATTCAGACTGCAAGTTGTTTCATTCGCTGTGTTAACTTTGAGGTGTTATTAAAAACAGAAAAAGCACAGCAAAACACATTTTCAGGCATATGCTTTAGAATCAGCAGAAAGCATAGACTTATATATATATATATTTATATATATATATTTAACTCAGATATATATCTTTCCCAACTTTGAAGATGTTTTCCCAGGAAAGAGTCCAGAAAAACCAAAGTATAAATATTTCTGGAGACATCGTTTGACTTTTTAAAAAGCCAGCAGGGACTTCTGGGTTTTGGTATGCATGACTGCAAAAGGAAACAATAAGGTTGGAGGATGTAAAGGTAGATGCTGATGTTTAGATTTCCATGCTGCATCACTGAGATTTAAATGATTAAGTGTAGGAATACTTGCTTCACAGTTCTTATTTTTGTGATAATTCTTCTCACTAATCGCACAGCTGGAACCTTGCAAAAATGAATAATAAAAACTAGCAACTTCCTTTTCTGTTATTCATGAAATTTTCAGGGTTCAGAAGCTCAGTAATTTCTGGCCAAAATCCAAACAGTTACAAAATTCTACTAATCCAACTGTACAAGTAACAGTGAAATGTATCTAATAATTTCTGTTTGAACCTCCTGCCATGTTAGTGGTTGTGATGCTTGTTCTCAGTCAATTTTATTGACAATACCAATAAAAGCATACCAATGCAATTCAGTAAAATGAATCCTCAAGTTTGTATGGATTTTGTCTGCTGCATCTACACACACTTCTGTGCAAAGTCCTCCCATGGACTTTGGATAAGCAGAATGACAAGGAATCTTGGGATTATTTTTTTTCCCCATCCCTCATCTTTTCTAGAGGTGTCATGAAGGAAAGGCTCCACGAACAGCCTGCATCCCTCCATACTTGTGAAAGTGCAACAGTCTCAAGTTTTATTCTACATATAATGAAAAGCTAACGAATTATAGTTCAAATGTTATCTGAAAACAAGAACTCAGGGAGTGGACCTACAGCTAGCAGCTCATGCCCACTTTTACAGAAGGAATAATCCTTATTTCATTTTCACCAAGGGCATGAAATTCTAATGTAATACTAAGGTAAAACTTCATATCTGTGCTGAAGGCCAACACAATGTCTTCATTCACTGCAAGTACCTTTTAATTATGAGAGCCAAAACTAATGCAAGTCCATTTCCTGGATCCTCTGTAATGGGTAAATTTTGTTCAGAGTACAAAGAAGAAGGGCTGCTTTACTACTTCAAATATTTAGCAATCCATGTCAGCGTGCTTTCTAGCATGATTTTGACTTAGCTGAATAACTAGTACTGTACATGAAAATCAAGTTGTGAAGAACAGGGTGACAACGGTTGATAAGGAGAAGTATGATGAAAAGGGAATATCCAAGGAGTGTAAAAAAGCAGCATCTATAATTAACACAGTAAGAGAACAGAAACAAAAGTAGATTTTCATATTCCCTGTGTTTTCAAGTTCACAGCTCCTTGCTATCCCAGTTTTTTGCCATAAGAAATATGAGAAAAGGTGGAATGTACAATGAACACAAGCTTACTGTGATGTTTTCCTATAGGCTTCATTCACCCAAGCTGTCAAATAGACTGACACATTATCCAGCACGAAATCTATCCTGCTTAAGGTGAGCATATGTAAATTACTCAATTATGCAAATCATTTCCTGAAATAATTTGCATAAATGCCAGACATGGAGGTGTGCAAAATGTGGTAGTTATAGAAGACAACCAACCTCTAAACAGATTAAGTATGTTTCTCATTTCTATGTCCTATTTCATAAGTTATTTAAGCATATGTAGGATTTTCAGTCTTGTAATTATAAAATAAACACTGTTTTATTTCACTTCTTACTTCACCAAAACTAAGAACTTGCTATTCCCTGTGTAAAGATTCACAACAGAAGCGGATCAAATTTCTGTTGGGGTCAGTAGGGCTCTGGGTAAACCTGCCCCCTCTATTCAGTCTCCACTTATATCCATTCATAACAACGCTCACTACTACTGTTCAGTGGGCAGATCCAAAAGAAACAAGCTAGCTGTTAAGAGGAAGAGTCCATTCCAGCTTTACATGTATGCATTTATCAACATAATGAATGCCAAATTATTAACTCATAGGTGTGTACACAATGATAGCCCAAAAATTCTGAATGAGGTCTTCTTGAAATACCACTATTAACATTATCTTTAATTTTCCTCCTTTCAGAAAGGACAAGAACAGCAACTAAAACAGCTCAGGATTTGTCTGGATTTTACGTCTCTTGAGACAGGAATGAACTAGAAGGGGATATTTTTTTCCCCCCACACCCCCCCACCCCCTCCACCTCCTCTTCCTTAGCAAAGAATTTCTGAAAAAAATAGTTCACTTTTTGGTCACTATAATAAATTTCTCTCTTTAAAATGCTACAAAGCTCTGAGGCTAGATCCTGTCACCTTGGGAGTATTAGTAGCCAGTGAAATAGGCATAGATCCTAGGTGTTAGGTTTCCTTCACTAAAGCCGTTTTGTCGTTTGATTAATTTGGAAATAAAGTGACAGAAGAAGGTAAAGTAGATCAGGAATGAATTGCCCCATTAGAGTTAAGTGGGGAGGTGTGAAGAGCATCTGTTCACTTTCTGGTTAGTACAAGCCAATTCTTCAAGTTTCCCCGTTGGCCATGTAACTATAATTACTTCCCAAGTAACACGCAGGCACAAAATTGCTTTACAGCACAGACATAATACTTTCAGAGAAAGGATTTATATGTTGAGTTATATGTATATATTTTTTAAAAGTTTGATAAGTATCAATAATTTTTATTAACTTTTTTCTGAACTGAAGCTCTTGAAAGGCTCATTTTCCCTATTGCTGTGAATCAAAGGTGTTAGTGAACAGCTATGGCACAGTGGTACATTATTAAGCTACTACAAGCTACCAAATGCTCTCACAATGACAGCTTTTCAGTTTCCAAAATGTCCTTGAGCATCTAAAGTTCTGAGCAGATGTGACTACATCCAAACTGCTGTACTAAGTAATGTGCAAGTGTCATAAATATTTCAAGGTTTTTAAATATTGTCCTTAAATTCAAAAAATGACACTGTGAATACTGTTTGGCACTACTCCAATGACATAAGTATGGCTTCAGGGGACAAATTTGGATAATGGCTGAGTCAAAGATGGCAAGAGAATGGCACAAAGCCTTGCTTCTGTTTAAAAGTTTTTAATAACTCTACTGAGGCTGGATAAAAGGACAGGTTTAGACAGCAGAATTGAAACCTGTCTGACATGATCCCATTAAGGTAGAAAAGTTACCGGTAAGTTTGGGGTTGGTTATGAGCATTTTCAGTCCACCTTTAAATAAGTGGAACTCCAGTGACTTCAGCAGTATTAGTTCCGATTTATGCTAGTATAAATGAGAGAAGAATCTACCCATATGTCTTCCTGCATGCCTGTAATAAATCCTGCAGGCTACTGGTGCTATATAAATAATATGTTAGGTTAGGGATAAATTGCCAGACAGAGGGTTACATATAAATATTGTCAGAAATGGGGTTTATAAGGTGATTTTTGTGGCATAGCTTACGAATAATGTCATCATGTGCAACTTTTTCACAGAATAGTCAGGAAGAGGATGAAGTAGCAGAAATTCCATTTCTACCACAAAAGCAAGAAAATTTGCAGTTCAAGTGAAATTTCTAAGTACTCTGTGGCCAGATGCAGAAGATATATTTCCAAGCTGTGATTTCTGTATATATCTTATTATCTACTTTTTCTTCTTTTTCTTGTAATACTGGTAACAAGAAAATGAAAATGACAACTACCACTTGGAGCCTTCAGTTAGGAACATTTCTATTGGAGTAGTAAAAAATTCTTTGTAAATACTGGATTCAGATGTTTCTAGATTTTAATAATAGGTAGAGAGTTTAAGGTTTTTGCATTTTGTCCCCTTCCACCACTACCACCAACACCACCCCGCTTAATTTGGTGATTAGCTGCAAGAAAATGCCAGTGCCATTTACAGATCATTTAACTGTGAAGATAAAATTGTTACTTTCCAATATATCCCCAAGAGGCTGCTTTTCATTTAGTAGTTTGCTAAATTGTAAAGAAATAGGCAAAGATATGATGATGAACTTCAAAAGTGGTTCTCAAATGTATGCCTCTCTTTTGATTAATGGTCTAGAGTCTGGTTTGCCTGGGTTTTTTTTTTTTGTTGGGTGGCTGTTGTGGGTTTTTGATGTTTGTTTGGTTTTTTTTTAAAAAAAAAGTATGAATACATTTAAGCACTATAAATTTGTCAAAAATTGCTTTTCCCTGGTAATTCTCAATTGCTAACATGGAAAAATAGTAGATAATAGTTGATCCATGTACATCACATTCACATGCCTGAGTTTATAGAATCCATTCTAATACAGCCCAAAATGTTCAGCTGTTACTGGAAGGAAGCAAAATGTAGACATGTATAAAGCCTTGAGGCTGGCATAAACAGGGAAATTACTGCAGAAGATACAATGCTTAGGAAAGGATGCCAAAACAACAGAATCACAGTGCTGGTCATTTTTGAACACAGGCTTTAGTATATTTTGCTAGCCATTTGGGTTTTAGTTTTTATTTTGGTTTTGGGTGGGGTTTTTTGTTGGGGTTTTTTTTGGGTTTTTTGTTGTTTTTGGTTTTTTTTGAGGGAGAGGTGTGTTTTATGTGGAGATTTCTGAGATATTTAAGAAGAAATGAAACATTTTCTGAGATAAGAAACACTGTATATTTTCTTCTTATGACCCACTAAGAGAAAAAACAACCTATGTCTCCAGTCACTTACTTTAGTTGAGGAAGTTCTAGGACATATTTCAGGGAACACCACATGCTGGGAAAAGTCTGTATTATACGAAAGGAGTGAATAAGATCCTAATCTTGGGAGAAATCTTAATATTTAAATCTGAGTATTCTAAGTGAATATAGACCTTTATATTATTTAGAGTTCATTTCAACCCTAAGAAGCTGTTTTGTAGATCTAAATGACCTATTAAGAAGGAAAAATTCCTATGTCTGCAGTCAACTGGTCTATGTCTTCACATAGCTTTGAATTCAATGGCAAATGCAAACTTACAGTACTTCTAGAAAACTGAATCCCTGGTATGTTTTCAACCAGACAGCAAAAGACATTTCTGAACTTTTGGATTTTTCCCCAAGTCACTGCTAACCAGCTTCTAGATCAATTCGCAAGCCTTAGCACTGAAACGTTCCCAACAACTGACATAGTCACATGAAACTGAGGAAGGTGGTAGGTTTGGTCCTTAGTATTATTTTGTGGCCAGCTGCAGACCTAAGTTTTCATGGGTTGCTCAGGGTCCATAATTTGTGAATACATTTTTTGTCTCATAAGTTCAATCAGCTTTTATTTTCTCTATTATCTCAAAGTTTATATTCATTCTTATTTTATTAACTTCTTTTTTTTTAATATATATGTGAATATTAGGGTGGCTTTAGTTCTGTCACTTTTTAATGTTGTGATTGTTAGTAATTGATTTCATTTAAGGTGATTTGTAGTTAATATTTGGCTCATTTTACTGTCTGTACATTTTACTAATACTTTCATGTTTTGCTCCAAGCTTTCTGGCATAAGACACTATGTATTTTTCATGGTGTGTCTGCAGAACCTCCATTAAGGCTAGAGTGATTTACATATGCACAGTAAAAGGCATATGCTGTAACTACTTTTAATCCCCCTCTGCTAAGTAAGCTGATTCCCATGAACCTGTAGAAGTAGAGGTAGAAGAAGTTCAAGGTAAGTTCAATTTTCTTGGATGGTTATCATGAAGACTGTTCTTCCTTTGGGATATAACATATTTTCACACTACATCCAATTTACTTTTGTATTGCTGTTTCTTTTTATAGCTATACCATATCATTTTGCACAAGTTCTCAATGACACATCTGTTAAAGGATGCAAGTCCATGTGAGTGATGGATTGGATCCCTGCTTTCATTCACTTCCTGAAGAGCCAAACTAAACTCCTGCTATACACCAAGCCCACAAAAAAGTTTTGTCATCTTGTCTCATGTTGTATCAATGAAAAGTTAACATTGGTTCACAGTTAATCACAATGAACAATGATGAATATTTAGCAAAAGCTATCTTGATAGGCTTTGGATCTTACTCAAGATCAAGTAGAGCTGAAATTTTTGAAATCTGAGGTATTTATATGAGGATCACATTCTACCCATCTCAGATTGTCTGTGCTTTTATTCATCCAGATTTTAATTTAAATTCGTTCTTACATTTTGAGAGTGAGCTAGCTCTGTCTTGTTAATACATATTCTCTCACTTCATGAGAGAGGCTGTGATCCTTGATAAACTGCCAGCCTTGCTCCAGATCTGAAGGGATGGATATGGATTCAATCAACTAAGTGCAGTCTTTATGCTATCTGGCATCAGCACAATTGGCTGTTTTCATGGAACTGAAGGAAAGAAAAGTGTAGATTTCAGGCTAGGAACTGAAAAAAAGGAAGTGTTTGGCTGTAGTGATCAGGGAAAAGAACAACTACAGGGAGCAAGCCTGGGAAGAGCACAATAGCCTACAATAAGCTGAGACAGAAATCCCAAACATAAGATTTACACATGGTCAAATACAGAAGAAAATTGTGTGCTGCTTTGGAGGCTTCAGCAAGACTTGAGCTGAAACAGCTATTGTCTTACAATTTGTTTATGAGTCAACAAAACATACAATTTTCTAGAAAACATATATTAACATGAAATATCTATTTCTGTGATATCTGCTTAACTCAGAAGGCAAAAATGGCATCTCTTCAGTTATCACTAAGGATAAAATGTGTGGCGATTTTATGAAGATATTCTATTACTGTGTGACAGGTTTGAAAGGTAGTCTTTTAAATGCAAGCAATCAATCAAATTAATTTTTCAAGGGATTACTGATCATAATGCAAGGAAAGGGTATGATCTCAGTTCATCTTAGTTCTATGGTAAGACTAAGACATCTATTTTCAGTAAAAAAATGACTGAGTTTATTCTGAGTTATGATACGTCTTTTTCTGGAATTCAAGATGGGGAGCATTTCCTCTGGCTTTCATTTGTTGTTTTCTCCTTTACTTATAACATTATTCCCCGCAAGTCCTATTAAAAAAAAAGGTGAAAGAGGCACCAATCTTGGTCTTGGTAGTGGAGTTCTCTCACAATAAGGAAAAAACCCTAAGGAAATAAGGAAAGAAAAAAGGAAAATAATAAAGAAGGAACAAGGGAAAAAAAAAAGAAAACATTAAGGAAAGAAATAAGGAAAATAAGGAGGAAGAGAAAGTATGTAATGTTCAGGGAATAGTATAGGAGACCTTTTCAAATAATTCTTGAAAGAGAAAAGAAAGCATTCTAATGTGACTGCTTCATTCTTCTGAAATCTTGGATTTTATGGATAATAACTTTAATATATTAAGCACAAAGTCAATTAAAAATTCAGAATTTAGAAGAGATTCAGCAGTTAAAAGCATTTTTCTACAGCACAAAAAATAATAGCTTCCAAAGAAACTGAACTGTCTTGAAAGGTTGTTTGCAGGGGCATGCCTTTAGGGTTTTTTTTTTCGTTTGTTTGGATGCGGTTTTTTTTCTGTGCAGCATGACTCCTTAATTTAGTCCTGTCAGTGTACTCCCGTTTGTATTCATTATGCAGATTCCTAATGATTTTTCTTTTTAAATTTAGTATGCATCAGGTAGTTTCCTTAGTGATACTGAAATGTAATAAACAAAAGAAACTTACAAGGTCATTTGTTGCCACTTCTATGTTAATAAGCCGAGTTTTGTCCCAATTCTGTATGAAAGAATTGCTTCTGCTACAAAGGTGAACTGTAGATTCTGAGGACAGCTCATGGTGATCTGTGCTAAGCCTCACAACATGGGTGAGCACAATCTTCTCTTTGATAAACAGTTATAGTATGTTTCCAGCATTGTTGTTTATGCAAGTATTTCTATGTAAGTATTTCTATTCCCTTATATTTATAATAAAACCCAACCCCCCCAAAAAACCCAACTTTTTTTTTTTTAAAAAAAAAACACCTTAATTTTCTTTTTTCAACTGGTTTATTGGTTTTTGAACTCTTCTAGTTTAAATGGTACAGTCAGAAATAGAAAATGTTAAAGTTGCTTATAAATCATTACTAACTAGTTCTAATTCTTTACAGTTTGACCTATTTATTAATTTATATTTATTACTATAAATGGATGTGTATCTGTGCCCTTAAGAATCTTTGATCTAAGACAGAGGTACCTGAAAGACATTTCAGCAAAAGAAACTTCCAGCAAGGGAAACTAGGTTTGTTTCTTTCATGAGAAAGAAAGTCCATTTGGGATAGCCTTACTTTATTCATAAATCAGCTGTAGAAAATACACAAAACTACAGGTCTTTATCTTCAGAAAATACAAGGGCGTAGAAAAAACTGAAGAAAAGCAGTTCTAATTTTACACTGGCTTATGTGTTTGTGTAAGCCTTCTGCGTATCCCGCATAGCATACAAGTATATGAAAGTGAAGGATCTTGAAATTTTAATTCATGGCCTGAAGTATAAATTGGTACATTAGAGACAGAACAGGATAATTCAAAATTGGAATATTAATTTGAAGAGGAATATCTTGCTCAGGAAGGAGAGGAAGGAATAATAAAATAGCTACTGCTTCATCTGTCAGAGATGTATATGCTTGTTCTCAGGTATATCACAGAGGGAGACTGAAAATACCTGATAATACACTATATTGCCAGCTTTAGCTATCAGATGGATGGGGGCTTTCATGCAGAGATGCAAAGTCATTCAGAGCACAGGCTTCAAAATAAAAGTAAATCAAATCATCTGTTTGGAGGGAGATGCTGTGGGACTTGGTGGAATTCAGTGCCTAATCATGGCCCCTCCAAAAGGTTAAGAACAGTCCACTGGTCCCAAGGCATGCCTCCTGTCTCATAGACATACCTCAAAAACTGTGACATGTCTAAAATGAGCTACAT